>NC_047516.1:4710373-4882873 GCF_902827115.2 Pseudochaenichthys georgianus
ACATCAACATGTGTCCCATCTTCTTCATGTCTCTTCTACATCAACATGTGTCCCATCTTCTTCATGTCTCTTCTACATCAACATGTGTCCCACGTCTCTTCTACATCAACATGTGTCCCCTCTTCTTCATGTCTCTTCTACATCAACATGTGTCCCCTCTTCTTCATGTCTCTTCTACATTAACATGTGTCCCCTCTTCCTCATCAACATTTGTCCCCTCTTCTTCATGTCTCTTCTATATCAACATGTGTCCCCTCTTCTTCATGTCTCTTCTACATCAACATGTGTCCCCTCTTCTTCATGTCTCTTCCTCATCAACTTGTGTCCCCTCTTCTCCATGTCTCTTCTACATCAACATGTGTCCCCTCTTCTCCATGTCTCTTCTACATCAACATGTGTCCCCTCTTCTTCATGTCTCTTCTACATCAACATGTGTCCCCTCTTCTCCATGTCTCTTCTACATCAACATGTGTCCCCTCTTCTTCATGTCCTCTTCTACATCAACATGTGTCCCCTCTTCTCCATGTCTCTTCTACATCAACATGTGTCCCCCTCTTCTTCATGTCTCTTCTACATCAACATGTGTCCCCTCTTCTTCATGTCTCTTCTACATCAACATGTGTCCCCTCTTCCTCATTAACATGTGTCCCCTCTTCTTCATGTCCTCTTCAACATCAAAATCCAAAAGTCCAAAACCGGAAACATGTCCTGTGCTGCAAACAGTGTTTCTCACAATCTGAGATCTGTGTGATCTTCAGCGTTATGTAATCCCATAATGAAGCTTCCACTTATTAAAGCCCGGGCAGCAGAATCTCTCTTTGCATCAGGAATGCTTTAAAGCACCACTTCATCCTTACTAAAACGGCATATGTTAATATATCTTTCTTTCTTTATTCACTAAGTTAAGTAAATACCATGAACAGAGCAGCCGACATAATGCAGACAGATGGTCATTAAATGTAAATATAATCAACATCTACACTCGTTAAGCAAGGCAACCACTCCTGGAACAATTAGCTATCTATTACTCTTTTAATTTGGGCTCTTCTCCTTGTCGTGAGAAAGGTGCAATTAAGTGAAGGTAGGAAAGATAGATAACGGGAACAAAGCGAACTCAATCAAGGCTGTGCTAAATATCTCCAGCTATACTGTGATCAGAGGTGGGAAGTAGTGGAGTACAAATACTTCGTTACTGAACTAAAGTAATTTTTTCTGGTATCAGTACTTTACTCCACTACTTATTTTTCGGACCACTTTTTACTTCTACTTCTTACATTTTGAACACAAATACCTGTACTTTCTACTTCTTACACAAATACCTGTATTTTCTAATTCTTACACAAATACCTGTACTTTCTACTTCTTACATTTTGAACACAAATACCTGTACTTTCTACTTCTTACACAAATATCTGTACTTTCTACTTCTTACATTTTGAACACAAATACCTGTACTTTCTACTTCTTACATTTTGAACACAAATACCTGTACTTTCTACTTCTTACACAAATATCTGTACTTTCTACTTCTTACATTTTGAACACAAATACCTGTACTTTCTACTTCTTACATTTTGAACACAAATACCTGAACTTTCTACTTCTTACATTTTGAACACAAATACCTGAACTTTCTACTTCTTACACAAATATCTGTACTTTCTACTTCTTATATGTTGAACACAAATACCTGTACTTTCTACTTCTTACACAAATACCTGTACTTTCTACTTCTTACATGTTGAACCCAAATACCTGTACTTTCTACTTCTTACATGTTGAACCCAAATACCTGTACTTTCTACTTCTTACATGTTGAACTCAAATACCTGTACTTTCTACTTCTTACATGTTGAACTCAAATACCTGTACTTTCTACTTCTCTCATTTCCCAAACAGCTGGTTCCTTTAGTCTGAATGTGTGTTTGGTGCGTGGTCATTATTCTGTAGAGTCACTGCGTGCCTATTGATTGGATCACGATCCGTGTATCCATCACTTCCTGGTCTTCTCTAAAGAAGAGGGACCAATGGAAACGTTGTCATGTTGCCGTTGTTCAGCATGGAAACATTCATTAGCTAACAATGACATTATGGTTCTATTAATATAAAGGGAGGTCAGGTACTCTTTAAAGCAGCTGGTAGGTATGGGTACTTTTTACTGAAGTACACTTCAAAGCCTCTTTACTTTTACTTGAGTAAAGAAGTTTAGTCAGTTTAGTCAGTTTACCAGAGTATTTTTAAACACGAGTATCTGTACTTCTACTTGAGTAAAGGATGTGTGTACTTTTGCCATCTCTGACTGTGCATGTTGTAGTGAATGCAGGTGGCGTGTAGGAGTAAATATCGTGTGGCAGTAAATATCGTGTGGCAGTAAATATCGTGTGGGAGTAAATATCGTGTAGGAGTAAATATCCAGCAGAAGGTTGTTGTTTTTCTGATGACCGCACTTCTAAAGATAGACTTTAACAACAGTGAGGTGTTGTTAAGTCAGTCGGCGTTCATCATCATCTATTTTCTTAATTAATAAATGCTCTTTACCTAAAGCTCCATTAATAAACTTGTGGTGACTTTGTGTTTCCGGCACATCTGCTGCAACATACGGCTCGCTTCAGATCCCGGTGCCCTTCAAACGTGGGATTAGCAAAGCATCTTGTACCCAGATGTGATTAGCTGCGTTGCGTTTCTGCTTGTGTGACTTTGCCTTGTTAGATTTGCATTTTTGAGGCAAGATGGCAGGACATAGTGGTGCTTTTTAAAGAAGCATGCCACCTCTGCACTCTAGTAGTAGTAGTAGTAGTAGTAGTAGTAGGGTAGTAGTAGGGTAGTAGTAGTAGTAGTTGTCAAGCCCTTGGGTATATTTGCAGTTTTCCCCGCTTGAAAGGGATGGTACAGTCCATAGGAGGTATTCACTGGGTTTCACTCATACAATGACCACAACTTTGTTTCTTTTGAGTTTTTCTTTACTTTGGTATTTGTTGTTGCAGTACAGCTTATGTTGTAAGTTGTAAGATGTAAGGTAAAAAACCTTAAATGAAAAATAAAAAAGAATTACTGTAAATACAATACACATCAAATAATAAATGGAAAAATACATGCTTTACATATACTTTTTAACACTTGTGAATATTGTTCTTACTTTCTTAATGTATTTTTATAAATTATGTTTTAAACAGTTTTTAACTTATGCAGTCTCATTAAAAATGCAAATATAATAGACTGAATTCTTAGCAGCATGCAAACCGTTTTTACCAATCTACATCTCTGAATAACAAACCACTAGTTTTTAAATCAACACTCATGTTGCTTTAGCTTGAGGACATCAAACAAACAAATGACACTGAACTAGAACGCACGTTCTAACGTGCGCCACGAACAACAAGTTGTATGATTCTTAACTAAACACACAGTTCGTCTCTCACCGGCCGCTTCTCCAGCTTTTTATGGCTGCACCAGTGCTGCTTCTTTGACGTTTCTTCTGCTGGTTCGTTGCTGCTGGACGCACGCTCTTTAGTTTGTCCCCTTCCAGCTTGGATTACTGCCCTTCTTTCAGGTGCGGTGCTTTTAAAGGTGCAGCGAAGCTGATTAGCAATTAGGGAATGATTTCAGACAGCTGCCACTCTGTCAATCAGCCCGACTTTTTAACCCCTTGATCTCCTGTGAGGATTTTTCAAGTTGACTTCACACCTCCCACTCGACTTTCTAGTGGAGACAACTGGGAGGTCGCATGTTACAAAGGTAAACTTGGGTCAGACGCTTTGTTCTGCTCTTCAGTGGAAAGCAAGACGACCAGTCGCCTGACGTCTCTGTGAAGAACTGTCGCTGGGATCTCCTCTTTGAGATTTTTCGATCTTTGGTGATTTGCTTTTGCTGTGGTAGGCCTTGTGACAGGAACAGGGTAGCTTGGGAATGTTCTGACGTTGACATCCCTCACAATTCCTTTGCTGTCCGAGTTGACACTGACCACTCTTGCAATCCTGAACTGACCCCTCAGGGCGTTTTGGTCTGCAATCCAGACGATGTCTCTGACTGCGACATTTCTCCTGGCTGTATGCCACTTGTTCCTTACAAATAGATTAGGGCCAGCGAGTTGAATCCAGTGCCTCCAGAACTTGTTCATTTGCGCTTGCATTTCTTTAAGCCTTTTGTAGGGATAGTCAACTGAAGTCCAATGTTCTGACATCTCCACTCTGCGATGCTCGTCCGAGCAGGAGACAGTTAGGAGTGATGTCTTCTCGGCTCTGTGTTCTGGCGTCAATTGGTCTTTCATTCGTAAGATTGGCTGCCATGTAGAGAGTTGTTTGGAATTCACTCCAACTTAGCCCCGACTCTCCTCCCAGACTCTGCAGTGCTCTCTTGATGATGCGCACAGCAGCTTCTGCAGCACCGTTCCGGTGTGGAGAATCGGCAGGATGAATTTTCCATGTCCATTCTGTGCCATTCTTGGCAGCTCTCTCTTCTAGTGTAGCTTTGTCAAGATTGGCAAGGAATCTGTACTGTTCTTCTAGGACTGGCTTAGCCCCTACGAAGTTAGTACCTGGATCTGACCAGATCTTCTTTGGATGACCCTCGTAGTGCTGTGAACCTCTGGTAGGCGAACAGGAAACTTTCAGTGGATTGAGAGTTCACCAGCTCTGTGTGAATAGCTCTGGAAGCCATGCAACAAAACACAACTCCCCAAACCTTCAGTGACACTCTTTTCTTGACATCATCCTTGACTTGGTACGGTCCGAAGAGGTCTACTGTTGTGTATTCAAAGGGGGCAGCTGGTTCTGTCCTCTCTGGAGGTAGATCACCCATTATTTGCTGGCATCTTTTTGCTTTAGTTTTTCTGCAGAGCATGCAGTTTTTGACCACTTTCTGAGCAATCCTCCGACCCGTCACGACCCATGCTCTTCTCCTCATCTTGAGCAAGGTTCCGGCCACTCCATCGTGGTTCTCCTCATGGGCTTCTCGTGCTAACAGCGTTGATACCCAGGCTTCATACGACAAGATGGGGACAGCAACTTTATCTTCATTGAAGATCTGCACGCGACCCCCACAGACCAACAAGCCAGTCTCTTGGTCTCTGTACACCACTAGCCTGTCTGTGGTTGTACTTGGGAAGGATGCACCTTGCTGTGCCGCAAGAAAGATGTCTCTTAGGGCATCTTCTCTCTCTTTCACTGAGATGACTTGCGAAGACGACACCGCCTCCCACTTTGGACTGTTTGCAGTTTGCTGTTTCCCTCTAATGAACTTCTTCGCTGCTCTCCAAATCCAAGCAACTGTCTTGACGAGTTGACTTAGGTTGCTGAACCGCTCGACGTTCACAAGGTTTAGGACAGCTGATCCTGCTGGTGGCCTTTTTGGGTGTGTTTGGGTTTGTTGCTGATCTAGCTTTAGCTCTGATGGGTTTTGTGTGTTGGCATCATTTGGATCTGATGGCACTTGTGCCTTTGCCTTGGCACTGGTTAGTGCTGCAACAAACGTTTTCTTTTGCAATCTGTTGACACTGTCTCTGGCAGCTGTCACCAAATCTTTGGCAGATTTCATTGGCCAGTCATCCACTGGAAACTTCAAGAACGTTGGTCCGTTCTGCCATTCTGAACTTTCACCCAGGTCTTGAGGACTGGCCCCTCTGGTTATGATGTCAGCAATATTAAGAGGACCAGGAACCCACCACCAATCTTGGATCGCTGTTGTGTTCTGGATCTCGCCGATTCTGTTTGCGAAGAAGGTCTGATAACCATAGCTCTCTCTCTGGATTGCACCGAGGACTGTTTGGCTATCAATCACATGGAACCACTTTCCAACCTGGATCTTGCTGTGCTGCTCGAAGTATGTTTTGAGACGTGAGGCAAACACTGCTCCGCATATCTCTGCCTTAACAGCATCACCTTTGTGGTCTAAAGGAGTTAGTTTCGCCTTGGACTCCACCAGAGTGACAACTGGGCCTTGGTCGGTGTTCCACCGGAGGTACATCACAGCACCGTAAGCATGCTCGCTTCCATCTGAGAATGTTATTGCCCAAGGTTTTCCAATGAAGCTTGGAGGCGTTATGGCCCTGGTGAATGTAACCTGCCTGAGTTGCACATACTCTTCGAAGAGTCGGATTGCATCTTCTCTGAGGCTGTCTGACAATGCTGTATCCCAGGTGTCTTTGGCAGGGCAGTTGTCGCTTTTTGCCTCCTGGAATGCTCTCCGCACAAGGATGGCACCCTTCTGCTTGGCAGGAGTTACCAGACCAACTGGATCATAAAACCCTGAGACTTGACTCAGGAGGTTCCTTCTTGTCAAAGGGTTTTGGGTCTGTGCTCTTACTTGGTCTAGTAGAAGGTCTTGGCCAAGTCGCATCTTCTTCTTTCTCTTTGAGAAGTTAATGGATGCCATTACATGGATCTTGTCTTCTCCCACAAGGTAGCCTAGACCAAGCGCTCTGTTATCTTCATCCCTCATTTGATTCGGGAGGACCATGTCATTAACTTTGGTCTTCATTGGTTTGTTGTTGTTCCCCTTCCTCCCACTTTGACCTGAGAAGACCCAAGGCTTCAACAGGAAACCTCCAGCTTTCAGGATTTGCTCCACATTTTCTGTGATGGTTTTCAGCTTCTCGAAGTCGTTGTGAGACGTGAGGATGTCGTCAACATAGCTATCATTTTGTAGTACCCCTCGCTCCTCTTCAAGGTGGGCGAAAGGAGGTAGGTTGGCTGTTTTCTCGCATTGCGAGCTGTGCGATGCATCCTGCAGGCTTGTCACCAATATTGACTCTGGTGATTGCGTACTCCTCCAACTCTTTGTCCTCAGAATCCCGCCAGAGGAACCTGTGGAGGTGCATCTCTCTATCTTCCAACCATACAGAATTGTACATTTTCCTGATGTCCCCTAAGGCAGCGTTGGTTCCCCCTCTGAACCTCAGGAGGACAGCACGTATCTGGTTAAGGACGTCTGGCCCTTTCATCAGCAAGTCGTTCATGCTGGTGCCTCTGAACTTTTGACTGCTGTTCCAGACAAGTCTTACTGGGGTTGTTGTAGAGTGTGGGTTTGGTGCAATAAGGTGACTCACGAACCATACTGGTCCTTTCCAGGTCATGATCTGCTCTTTAGTCAACTTGATTGCAGCTCCTCTGTCGATCATGTCATGCACTTGAGCTTTGTAGGCAGACTTCCACTCTGGTGCCTTGGCTAGCTGCTTCTCTGTTCTTAGGAATGTTGCTTCAACTCCACCTCTGTTGTTCGGAAGTGAGGCCGGATCCTCTAGCCAGGGATACTTTGCATGCCAATGTGGTTCTCTGCTGTGATGGTCGCTCATGACATAGGTGAGTCCATCCTTTACCACCTCAAGCTCCCTTTCCTCTGCAAGGGTCATTTCTTTACCACCGGGCTGGCAGTTTCCGCACCGGCAGCCTCCACATCTGGGCTTGCATGCTGCGCCAATGCTGTCCCATTGCCACCATTTCAGGAAACTCTCTTTGCTGGTCGAAACAGTTGATCCCTCTTTGTTTGAGGGGTTTTGTTCTGGAATGGGGTTAGTGAGCTCTTCATATTTCACAGCTGCTGCTCTCATTGATCTCGCAAAGTGCGTCTTTGACATGTGGGCTGACACTTCAACCTCCTCAAACAGTCTGGGGTGGGTTCCTCCAACTGTTTTCCCGAGTGGTCCGTCCCACAGTACGAGGTCTCCCACGACTCTGATCCTCTGAGGAGCTAACTGGCCTTCTCTGTGGCTAATGAGAAGCTCGACTTCTTTGGGCCTCACAAGCTCATCAAGAGGTACGTCTAGGAAAAATGGCTGCAGTTGCTGAGGTGTCACACTTTTGTGGACGTCTGCAATGTTGTCAAGCCCATAGCAAACCAATTGATGCGCTCTCAGTGTGCCCTTGGGGGTGGATACACGGATTTTGAGAAGATAGCGCTTTGTCTTTACTTGAATCTTCATTCCGCCAACTCCATGTACAACGAGCATGATATCTTCACTCTTGAGATCCAGGCGGCTCGCCGCTCTGTGAGTGATGTAATTTGTGTCAGATGCTAAGTCGATGAGTGTTCCGACTTTCTGTCCGGCGTTAGCTGTGACGACGAGTAGCATCATGATCACTGGAAGCTCTTGCATTCCACTCTTTTCAATTAGACTTTGTTGGTCATTTGAGGTTTTGAAGACTCTGGAGGCAACATTTGAGAAAACCTCCCTACACTGCTTTGCTATGTCCGGTGGGAGATTTTTGATGAAATCTTCTTGACCCTCTGTGTACTTCTTTTTGCCTTCATCCTTTTCAGATCTGTCACCAGACCTCTTTGACACAGATTTGGGACAGAGGTAGTAGTGATGCTCAGCCCCTCCATCTCTGCAGTCCTCGTTTCTGCATAGAAAGCCATGTTTGCAGGATGACCGATCGTCGTGAACCTCAAGGCATCTTGTACATGCACCCAACTTCCTTACTGAAACCTTCCTTTCTGCTGCACTCAGAGCCCTGAACTGCTTGCAGAAGTAGAGCTTCCTTTGTGTTTGACATCGCCACAGACTACACAGCCTTGGTCATCAGCTGACTTTGTAGACTTGGTTCTGGCACTTTTTTGCTCAATTCTGGTGTCTTTCCAACTCTGCTTACTTGGTTTACTTGGCTCCTCATCTCGTAGCTGCTCGAGCTCCTCATAGATAGTCTCTTGCTGCTTGAGAAACTCCAAGAGATAATCAAACCTTTTATCTGGCCTCACACCATTTTTTGGATCGGCTACATATACAAGCCACTCTTTTTTGAGGGATTCAGGGAGTTTACTCTCTCTATCGATTTTGTTACGAGAGGATTCTTTATGGCGCCTGTGTCTCCGAGGTCACTCAGGTCCCAGAGTGCTTTCTCCACGGCTTGAATCAACTCGACAATTTTCCTTGGTTGGCTACTTCTGACAGATGGCATCTTCTGAAGGTCTTCCACTATTTCAATGGCAATAGCCGTTCGATTGCCATAGCGGTTCTCCAAGACACGGAGAATGTCATCTGCGGTGTTATAAGTAGTGAGGTGAAAGTCTTTCTTGATCCTGTCATCGAGACTGTCTAGCAACTGTATCTTTTTCACTTCTTTAGAGCCTGTTGGTTCTCCCTGTTTTTGGAGCGACTCCCAGTCTCTTCTCCACCTGTGAAAATCACGCTTGTAGCCAGAGAATCTGGGGAGAGCTGTGGGTTTTAGCCTAATGCTTGGGGTAAAGATGGGATGACTGGCAGTACTTGTTGATCCTGACCTTGTGTCTTCCTGTCGTCTCGCCATGATGAACTCAGCCTTTCTGGAAACCAGACTGGTTGCTTCCCGTTCGATGTCTCTCAACCGATTGCGGAACTCCTTCTGGTTTTCCACTGGAACCCACTGCTGCCACTTGCAATGAGCTTCCTTCGCGGTCCCCACCAGTGACTTCAGATGGCTGAGCATGAATTCGTAGGCCTCATGGTTGCCATCAGGACGTACTCGAGCGACACGCTCACACTCAGCTTCTGCTAGTTCTACAGCTGTGCACAGTTCATCTCCAAACTTTTGCCAAAGCATGTCTCTAAGTAGCTCTCCAACCTCCTTCAGCTTCAAGTCACATTCATTTGTGGTCCTTGCTATGTCGGCTTCTTGCTGTTCGGTTAGTTCGACTGACTCCTCCTCTTTCAGCTCTGCCTCCTTTACTGCAATGACCTCTGCCATGACTTCGTCATTGGTTTCCATGACTTTGTCGGCTCCCATGGAGAGTTTATTGAAGCTATATTGGAGCTGGTCTTCTGACATGCCGTCGTGAGTTCTGATGATACTGTTAGCTAGTCGTGTGAAGGATCGTTTTGCTGCAGTCCGCTCATTTTTGAGCTGCTCAACTGTTTTCCTGACTGTTTGACCAGCCATGTTGGATTTGGGTCCACTGACTGTTTGCAGGGTGGTATTTTATCTTCTTCCAGGTCACTGTTTTCACTGTTCCAGCTTACAGCCCCGGTTTTATACTGTCAAGCCCTTGGGTATATTTGCAGTTTTCCCCGCTTGAAAGGGATGGTACAGTCCATAGGAGGTATTCACTGGGTTTCACTCGTACAATGACCACAACTTTGTTTCTTTTGAGTTTTTCTTTACTTTGGTATTTGTTGTTGCAGTACAGCTTATGTTGTAAGTTGTAAGATGTAAGGTAAAAAACCTTAAATGAAAAATAAAAAAGAATTACTGTAAATACAATACACATCAAATAATAAATGGAAAATACATGCTTTACATATACTTTTTAACACTTGTGAATATTGTTCTTACTTTCTTAATGTATTTTTATAAATTATGTTTTAAACAGTTTTTAACTTATGCAGTCTCATTAAAAATGCAAATATAATAGACTGAATTCTTAGCAGCATGCAAACCGTTTTTACCAATCTACATCTCTGAATAAACAAACCACTAGTTTTTAAATCAACACTCATGTTGCTTTAGCTTGAGGACATCAAACCAACAAATGACACTGAACTAGAACGCACGTTCTAACGTGCGCCACGAACAACAAGTTGTATGATTCTTAACTAAACACACAGTTCGTCTCTCACCGGCCGCTTCTCCAGCTTTTTATGGCTGCACCAGTGCTGCTTCTTTGACGTTTCTTCTGCTGGTTCGTTGCTGCTGGACGCACGCTCTTTAGTTTGTCCCCTTCCAGCTTGGATTACTGCCCTTCTTTCAGGTGCGGTGCTTTTAAAGGTGCAGCGAAGCTGATTAGCAATTAGGGAATGATTTCAGACAGCTGCCACTCTGTCATTTTTCAAGTTGACTTCAGTAGTAGTAGTAGTAGTAGTAGTAGTAGTAGTAGTAGTAGTAGCAGTAGTAGTAGTAGTAGTATGGTAGTAGTATGGTAGTTAGGGATGTCCCGATCACCTTTTTTTGCTCCCGATCCGATTCCGATCATTTGATTTTGACAATCTGCCGATACCGATTTTTCCCGATCCGATCTTTATGCAATGCATTAAGAGAAAAAAAAGGTAACAGATAACGGCTGGTCATCCAACGAGATGAATTCAGCTATCTTGGCTGTTATTGTGTGGCCTTTTCACTGTTCTGGGGCAGTTTCTCTTTCCTTTTAAAAGCCTCTGAAAGTGTCGGTTGTTTCAGTGCCGTTACCTGAGTGGCCGCTGTGTACTCGCCGTGTTGTTGTTGGTGTTTGTTTCTCAGGTAGCGTATTAGATTGGTCGTGTTGAACGTAGCTCTGTTCTTTCCACCACGCGGAACCTCTGCCTTGCAAACATTGCATCTGGCTGTTACACTGCCTTCGCTTTCAATTTTATAATACTTCCAAACTCCTGACATTTTCTCTGTCCCGACTCCCGAGTCACCAGCTGAACGTAGCCTCTCGTTAGCTTGCTGCTACTATTAGACACTGCGCCCACTCTGTTGCCAGCTTTCAGAGAAATAAGCTAGGTCTGAAAACAAGCCCAAAGAAAGCAACACATACATGATGTTGTGTAATTTTAAACCAAAACTAAGTCCTCAGGATGACTTTAAGACGTGAACATGGTCATTTTTGTTTTGTAACATTAAATAAAATAAAAATATTTTATAAAAAAAAAAATCCCGATCCCCGATTTTTTTCTCCCGATCGCCGATTTTTTGATGATCACGTGATCGGCTCCGATCCCCGATCACGTGATTTTCAAAAAATCGGCGATCGGGACATCTCTAATGGTAGTAGTATGGTAGTAGTAGTAGTAGTATGGTAGTGGTAGTAGTAGTAGTAGTAGTAGTAGTAGTAGTAGTAGTAGTAGTAGTAGTATGGTAGTAGTAGTAGTAGTAGTAGTAGTAGTAGTAGTAGTATGGTAGTAGTAGTAGTAGTAGTAGTAGTAGTAGTGGTCGTAGTAGTAGTAGTAGTAGTAGTAGTAGTAGTAGTGGTAGTAGTCGTAGTAGTAGTAGTAGTAGTAGTAGTAGTAGTAGTAGTAGTAGTAGTAGTAGTAGTTAGATTTAAGGGTAAATGGTTTTGTAGTTGTATAGTTGTAATGCTTTTAAGCTCTCTCTGAATGATCTTGTTTACTTTAACATGGAAAAGATGAACAGGAGGTTGAGTTATCGTGTCCAGTATTTGTAGTGACAACAAGTTAATATCTGTATGTACAGATAGCTTAGACAGATACATACATTGTTATTTGATCTAATAAACCTTTGTAAAGGGTTGAGGACAAACTCGGATCACACGACTTTTAAACAAATAAAGTACTTTTATGATTTTAATGCTTTTTACCTGCAGTTCTTTTGCAGAACTCGCATTGTTATTATTTCTAATTTATTTAGATTCTCAAGATATGTCAAGCACTTTAGTCGTTTTTCTTGTTGAAAAGTTTGAAGGTTTGGCGACATTTGTTTTCGAAATAGCAATGAAGGAGAAGATCAATCTGGAACACCCTGGGAGTTATTCCAGTTAGACCATCCAGCAATGATATGTATCGTCACAATTCACTTCAACCCACATTTGAGACCTTCTGAGGTCCGTTAGCTGATCATTCCTCTTCCTAAATTGTCAGAAAAGCAAAAAAAGACAGGAATCGGAGTCAGACTAACCCCTAAAAACGTTAATCTTGAAGCAACACTTATTGATTTCCACACCTGTGGACGCTTCGAGAGACGACAGTTTAATCCATCATTTGAGTTGTGTCGACTAATTGGATTGTAAATTATATCAAAACAAAAAGTGGACGTCCCCCCCCCCCCCCCCCCAGCAGAAGAAGTGGCAGTTAAACAAAGGTAACAGCCCATTACACATGATTGATGAAGTGAAAACAGTGTGTGTTATCAGAGCAAATACAGCAGACCATCTTCATCATCATGGCAGCTTGTTGAGAGGCTTAATGGGATTGTGTGTGGTGTGTGATGAACAATCATAAAGTTCAGAAACGACTTCACTCAGACTCCCAACACCAGTTTCAAAGTGAAATCATAATCAGTCTGAGGAGCATCACGTTGAAGTTACGTAAGGATCCAATAGGAGTTACGTAAGGATCCAATTGAAGTTACGTAAGGATCCAATTGAAGTTACGTAAGGATCCAATTGAAGTTACGTAAGGATCCAATTGAAGTTACGTAAGGATCCAATTGAAGTTACGTAAGGATCCAATTGAAGTTGCGTAAGAATCCAATTGAAGTTACGTAAGAATCCAATTGAAGTTACGTAAGGATCCAATTGAAGTTACGTAAGGATCCAATTGAAGTTACGTAAGGATCCAATTGAAGTTACGTAAGGATCCAATTGAAGTTACGTAAGGATCCAATTGAAGTTGCGTAAGAATCCAATTGAAGTTACGTAAGGATCCAATTGAAGTTACTTAAGAATCCAATTGAAGTTACGTAAGGATCCAATTGAAGTTACGTAAGGATCCAATTGAAGTTACGTAAGGATCCAATTGAAGTTACGTAAGAATCCAATTGAAGTTACGTAAGGATCCAATTGAAGTTACGTAAGGATCCAATTGAAGTTGCGTAAGGATCCAATTGAAGTTACGTAAGGATCCAATTGAAGTTACGTAAGGATCCAATTGAAGTTACGTAAGGATCCAATTGAAGTTGCGTAAGGATCCAATTGAAGTTACTTAAGGATCCAATTGAAGTTACGTAAGAATCCAATTGAAGTTACGTAAGGATCCAATTGAAGTTACGTAAGGATCCAATTGAAGTTACGTAAGGATCCAATTGAAGTTACGTAAGGATCCAATTGAAGTTACTTAAGAATCCAATTGAAGTTACGTAAGAATCCAATTGAAGTTACGTAAGGATCCAATTGAAGTTACTTAAGAATCCAATTGAAGTTACGTAAGGATCCAATTGAAGTTACGTAAGAATCCAATTGAAGTTACGTAAGGATCCAATTGAAGTTACGTAAGGATCCAATTGAAGTTACGTAAGGATCCAATTGAAGTTACGTAAGGATCCAATTGAAGTTACGTAAGGATCCAATTGAAGTTACGTAAGGATCCAATTGAAGTTACGTAAGGATCCAATTGAAGTTACGTAAGGATCCAATTGAAGTTACGTAAGGATCCAATTGAAGTTACGTAAGGATCCAATTGAAGTTACGTAAGGATCCAATTGAAGTTACGTAAGGATCCAATTGAAGTTACGTAAGGATCCAATTGAAGTTACGTAAGGATCCAATTGAAGTTACGTAAGGATCCAATTGAAGTTACGTAAGGATCCAATTGAAGTTACGTAAGGATCCAATTGAAGTTACGTAAGGATCCAATTGAAGTTACGTAAGGATCCAATTGAAGTTACTTAAGAATCCAATTGAAGTTACTTAAGAATCCAATTGAAGTTACGTAAGGATCCAATTGAAGTTACGTAAAGATCCAATTGAAGTTACTTAAGAATCCAATTGAAGTTACGTAAGGATCCAATTGAAGTTACGTAAAGATCCAATTGAAGTTACGTAAGGATCCAATTGAAGTTACGTAAGGATCCAATTGAAGTTACGTAAAGATCCAATTGAAGTTACTTAAGAATCCAATTGAAGTTACTTAAGAATCCAATTGAAGTTACGTAAGGATCCAATTGAAGTTACGTAAGGATCCAATTGAAGTTACGTAAGGATCCAATTGAAGTTACGTAAGGATCCAATTGAAGTTACGTAAGGATCCAATTGGGGTTACGTAAGAATCCAATTGGGAAAATAGCGGGAAGCCTTTTTTCACCATTTATTTTGGTAATATTGGTAAAGAATCTTCACTCGATAATCTGATCCTAGTGTCCTTTTTTAAACTGGCAGCTTTTATTGAGTTTTATGGTTCAACGCTTTATCTTTTCTGACATTACCCTTCAATAAATGTGGTCAAAAATGTAATTGAAGAAGCTGTAAGAGTGTTGTTAGACTGCACCTTTAATGGAGAGCATGTCTTCCTTCGTGTGCAAGCAGCACCTTTTTGACAGCGTTAAAAATATTACTTTTGAAAGTCTTATCAACAACAAGTATCAATCGTAGCGGGATATTTTCTTAGATATAAACGTCTTTTTGAATCTCAAATCTTCTTTTTCTAAAACTGTTGACTTTTAAAATACAATGAAATTAAAGGAAATGTTTGGATCACAAAGTCCAAAACATTCATGCGTCACTTTTGGAATCTTAATCTAAAAATATTACACAATTTTTACCTCAGTGTAGCCAAATGTCCATTTTCACCTTTGCCGAAACTCAACAAAATGAAAAGACTTGGATAATTGATCCTAGAATTTGAATGTGAACTTTTGAATCAAGATTTGAAGCTCTGAACTATTCGACAACCCCCTAAAAAAACCGAATACTGACAGTCAGTGTTTTGTGCTTTCCTTATTTACAGTTGTTTTTTGTAGTTATGTTTTTCCTCTCCTGCATATTTTGCTTCAAAACCCCCTGAGGCTACTTTAGTGGGATGTGAATAATCTAATGATTGATTTCTTAAATGTGAGAAATGTATTAAATAACTGCTGTCACTTCTGTTGGAGTTTAGTTTCTCCTCTACCCTGCAGCAAATGCGTATCTCTTTGTTAAGACATGATGTTTTTACATTTAACACCAGCAAGAACATGGCCACTGTGTATTCATACATCAAGTTACCCGTCTCAAGGGCTTTTTCCGAGCCCGTCTGCTCCGCTCAGGTCAAGATCTAAAGCGTTTTGTACAAGAATGAACCAGGTTGAAAGAAAATGACAGTGTAACATACAGTAATGCCTCTCATCCTTGGACTCTTTTTTGTGCCGTAGCCATTCAAAGGTTAGCAGAGAATGCAAACAATCCAGCTCCTTTCACATGGTGCCATACACCCACTGAGAGCTGGAAGAACAGATCAGCACTCTCAGAAAAAAACGCTGAGATAAAGAGGTGGGAGGTTGTTCTGTCTCAACATACAAGCAGGATGCATTAAAGCCACGGAGATGAAGGGTTAAGGAGAATCGCCGCAGTCATTTCTGACCGTTAACAGTTAGGAAAAAGCCCGTAAATGGACAGTAAATAGATCGGAGAAGGTTTATGGTCTGCAGATTGTGCAGCTACGGTTGACCTGGAGAAAAAGAGCAAGAGAAGAGTGTTATTACAGCGATGTGAGAGGAGAAACAATTCCAGGACAGCGAGGTTAAATCAACCCTGAGGCTTGTCACATAGTTTAGGCCACTGTTAACACAACACCCTCTTTCCCAGGACATCCTTTCCACTGTAAGAGCCCCTCTCTTACAGCTCCCCTAGCTGAAGAGGCGAGAAAACAGGAAGCAGGAGCTGGTATTTCAGATTTCCCCGACTCCATTAGCTGCTCTGCGCCGCGGCGGCTACCAGATGTTAAATAGAAAATGATGCTTCGTGTTGCACAAAGCCCGAAGCTGCACACATCACATTTCCATATGTTTATCGTTGCGTATTCGTAAAGATACGCATTGCAACATGTAGTGTTTACATTATTCAAAGGCAGGGGGGAATGGTGCAGATTCAACATGAGCATTTAACCTCACATTAACCGCATTAAGTTCCCTCGCCTCGATACAAACCGTGACGCCAACCAGGCTCCACAGTGATGGACTATATTATAATGCGAGGACAGTCAACATAAACACCTTAGTATAAGTCTTTAATCTAACCACATAGTTTGGACAAAAAAGGAAATCATTATTTATATAAAACCCTGAGAAGGCGTAAAGACTGCTTATCTAAGATTACATCAAGATACACAAATTCACATCATTTCAAATAAAAAATGTAAAAGTGAATATTTTAATTATTAATACACAGCCTGGCATCAAACACGATATAGTCTTTACATAAATTATGTATTTTTCCTTTTTGAATTGTATGTTTTGTCATACATTTGATGAGAATCACTAAACATTTAATGTATATTTTAACAGATAAATACATATATATTTATTTATAATTATATGTTTTTGGTGGGGTAGCTAATTCACTTCAGAAACACTTTTTGTTATATTCCATGCTCTTAAAGGTGGGGTAGGTAATTTTGGAGAAACCAGCTCGAGTGCGCTCGAATTTGAAAATACACAGCCGGAAAAAATCTGCCACTTCCTCACAGAGCCCCTCCTCCAACACACACGAACGCGCACATGACCAATGAGGGCACGAGATAAGTGTGTGCCCCGATGGAAGGCTGACAGGCAAGATTTTATTATTATTTATTGTCAAGTATTTAATGTATTCATCGCTATCGGGATGTTAAGAGCATTCCATGGAATATAACAAAAAGTGTTTCTGAAAAAAATTAAATACCCACCTTTAACATCCCGATAGCAATGAATATATTAAATGCTTTGACAATAAATACATAACAAAACATCATCTGTGGAAGCCGTGGCGCTGTTAATGTATATTAATGATTTTATTATTACTTATCTATATTTGTTCTAATGTTTTGAGCCCCATTTAAGGTTTACCACAGATTTAACCGATATCTCAGTCAAATTGATCAGATCTTAAAAACAAACAATATTTGCCATTGTCCATCTTAGACATTATCCCTGTTGGATCTACTTATATATCTATTACATCTTAAATCAAAATAATATGTAGGTGCTATAATCCAGCTCATGTCACATTCCCTGCTACCTTTTATGTGTGTTGTTGAAATAAGTTAAATGCAGCTTATTTAATTGAGTTACAGCGTATAAGTTTTACATGTTATAGAACAGGTTATTTAATAACTGTTTTGCAGTTCGGTAGAGAGTGTAGTAATTAAGAAGAACGATAGCTCTGTGAGGAGTTGTCTGGTTTTTGCTCCGAGATACATTCAGGTAAGCATAATTAGTGCCTCCGCAGCAGCACATGTGTAATTATAAAGTGTGTTGTGTGTAATGCCAAACAGATGCCAAAACAGGAAGTGGAGCCCAGGGAAGATGTCTTTCAATTAGGATCCCGCCCCAGAGTCCAGTCAATTATTCCTCACAGGTCTGCTGGGCTTAGCTTCACGTACAGTGGCCATGTTTCATAAGCCAGAAAGAAGAAGAAATAATACATCAAATCAAAGCGGCTTTGTTTGGTGACACAGCTAAACTAAAGTAGTGGAATATATGTTGTGGAAATAAGAGAGAGAGAGATAGATGGAGAGATAGAGAGAGAGATAGATATATGGATGGATGGATGGATAGATGGATAGATAAATGGATAGATAGATAGATAGATAGATAGAGAGATGGATAGATAGATGGAGATAGATGGATGGATAGATAGATAGATAGATAGATAGATAGATAGATAGATAGATAGATAGATGGATAGATAGATGGATGGATAGATATATATAAAAATAGATAGATGGATGGATAGATGGATGGATAGATATATATAAAAATAGATAGATGGATGGATGGATGGATAGATGGATGGATAGATAGATATAAAAATAGATAGATGGATGGATAGATGGATGGATAGATAGATATAAAAATAGATAGATGGATGGATAGATAGATAGATGGATGGATAGATAGATGGATGGATAGATGGATATAAAAATAGATAGATGGATGGATAGATAGATGGATGGATAGATGGATAGATAGATGGATGGATAGATGGATATATGGATAGATGGATTGATAGATGTATGGATAGATGGATGGATAGATAGATGGATGGATAGATAGATATAAAAATAGATAGATGGATGGATAGATGGATAGATAGATGGATGGATGGATAGATGGATGGATAGATAGATATAAAAATAGATAGATGGATGGATAGATGGATGGATAGATAGATATAAAAATAGATAGATGGATGGATAGATAGATGGATGGATAGATAGATGGATGGATAGATGGATATAAAATAGATAGATGGATGGATAGATAGATGGATGGATAGATGGATAGATAGATGGATGGATAGATGGATATATGGATAGATGGATTGATAGATGTATGGATAGATGGATGGATAGATAGATGGATGGATAGATAGATATAAAAATAGATAGATGGATGGATAGATGGATAGATAGATGGATGGATGGATAGATGGATGGATAGATAGATAGATATAAAAATAGATAGATGGATGGATAGATAGATATAAAAATAGATATATAGATGGATGGATAGGTGGATAGATAGATGGATGGATAGATAGATGGATGGATAGATGGATGGATAGATAGATAGATAGATATAAAAATAGATAGATGGATGGATAGATAGATAGATAGATAGATGGATGGATGGATAGATGGATAGATAGATGGATGGATAGATGGATATATGGATGGATGGATTGATAGATGTATGGATAGATGGATCGATATTTTATTTTTTTTATAGTTTATTAGGATCCCCATTAGCTGGTGCATAACAACAGCTAATCTTTGTGGGGTCCACAAATAACATAAAACATGTCATTCGACAGTGCAGTACAAGACAATGATACAAATCGTGTACGGCGTCAATTTTCCTTCAAACAGTGACTTTCATATCAACCATCACATACAGCTTATTTTCTGATTCCCCATTTCCTTGGAAAGAAAAAAAAAAAAAAAAGAATAATAATAATAATAGTGATTTTACAAATGTCTCCCTTCGCTTCTTTTAGAGTAAAAACAAACTAAACAAATACAATCCTCATCATAACTGTGAAAGGCTGTGTGTGTGTGTGTGTGTATGTTAGCGAAAGTACCATATTCCTGCATGTGTTTAAAAAACCCATATGAATCGGTGTGCTGCTGTATGTTTACCATAACCTGTCTGCTGCTTGTGTAACCTACAGTCTCTGGGCTTCGAGATGCCTCTTCAATCGTCTTTTGAAGCTTGCTTTAGTTGTTTCTTTAGAAATCTGATCTGGCAGTGTGTGCCATGCAGCCATGGCTCTATACAGCTCTGTGCTCTTCATAGACTCTGCTTTGGCTTTAGGGATTTGATAGCAACCTCTTGTGGCATGTCTCGTTGTATATGTATGGATGTTAGAGCTAGGTGTAAGTTGCTTATATAGACAGGTTGGATGCTTCAGCTCATTTATGTTTCTCAAAAAGACAAGGGGTGATACCATCAGCCTCTCCGTGACTAATGTCCAGGAGAGCTTGACATGCATTTTGTTTACATGATGTCCTGGTGTCCACCTAAGGGCAAGCCGAGCTGCTCTGTTCTGAACCAGTTGCAGCTTTCCCAGGTCCCTCTTGTTTGCCCCTGACCAGATCATTGAGCAGTAGTCCAGTTGTGAAAGGACTAGAGTCTCAATGACTTGTTGCGGTGGTAACAACACTGAGCACCTCTTGATGACAGATGTATTCCTCCCCATCTTTGCCACCACTGACTCTATGTGTTTCGTCCATGGTAAATTGTTCACTAGGATGAGTCCCAGGAGCTTTGTTTCCTCCACCTGCTCAACCTCTACATTATTCAGCATCAGATTCAACTGCGGTTTAGACCTTAGTACGTACTTTGTGCCAAATACAATACTTTTTGTTTTTTTAATGTTGAGCACTAATGTGTTGCTGGTCATTCCATTACTGTTTCCAGTTCTTTGTTCAGAATATCAGTTATCTCACCGATTGTGGGAGCCTGTGTATATATTGTCGTGTCATCCGAGTACATGGAGACTTGTGCTTTTTCAAGAGCTGATGGAAAATCATTTGTAAAGATTGAGAAGAGTAAAGGACCTAGTGAACTTCCTTGTGGAATTCTACTTGCAACACATCTAGCACTAGAGATACTGCCTTTAAAGTATACACTTTGAGTTCTGTTATAGAGATAGCTTTCTAGCCATGATATCGCCTTTGGGGCAAAACCATAAAAAATTAAAAATTCTATGGTCTATCAAATCAAAGGCAGCACTATAATCTAATAGTACTGCTCCCACCATTTTCTTCACATCAATCTGTTTCATCCATTGATCTGTCATTTGTGTTAATGCTGTGGCTGTTGAGTGACCCTCTCTACAGATGTAGCACTCCAGATCAGACTCAAATGGGTGTGTCCCAGTCAAAAGCCCAGCGGATGCCAGTGGCTGTATACGCATGTTGATACTCACTCATCAGACTGTTAACAGAAAAATAGCATTGTATTTGATTGAATACAATGTTTTCTAGTAGTTTGTTTAGAACAGGTGACCGGCTTATTGGTCTGCTGTTAGAGCCAGTGAAGGCATTCTTTGCATTTTTAGGGAGTGGAATAACGTTAGCTACTTTCCAGATGTGCGGGCATGTACCTTCCAGACTCATGTTGAAAATATGACAGATGGGTGCAGCAATGAACTTGGCTACATTCTTTAATAGCTGACCGTCTAAGTTATCAATACCTGGTGGTTTATCATTATTGATTGCCAACAATAACTTTTCCACCTCTTCTGTCCTAACTTTACCCAGCTCAAAGGTGCACTTTTTATTTTTCATAATACGTTCTCTAATATTAAAGGTGGGGTAGGTAAGTTTGAGAAACCGGCTCGAGATCGCTAGAATTTGAAAATACACAGCCGTAAAAAATCTGCCACTTCCTCACAGAGCCCCTCCTCCAACACACACGAATGCGCACATGACCAATGAGGGCACGAGATAAGTTTGTGCCCCGATGGAAGGCTGACAGGCAGGTAGGCCATCCAATCCGTTTAGCCGGGCCGGTTGTACTTTTTACAGCTCCACGGCTTCTACAGATGAAATTTCTTTATGGATTTTTTGTCAAAGCACTTCAGATATTCATTGCTATCGGGATGTTAAGAGCATTCCATGGAATATAACAAAAAGTGTATCTCGAGCCGGTTTCTCAAATGTACCTGCCCCACCTTTAACATAGGACAACTCGCAGCTAGATTTTGTCATTCCCTGCCTTAGCGTCTCCTCTTTATCAATGAAATAGTTAATAAAATAATTGGCAATATCTAGTGGTCTAGTGATGTATGCCCCCTCTGATTCTATAAAGGATGGTGTTGAGTTGTTTTTCCTACCTACGATGGTATTCAAGGAACCCCAGAGCTTTTTTCCATCATGCTTTATATCATTTATCTTAATCTCATAATACATTTTCTTCTTCTTTCTGTTCAGTTTTGTCACATTATTTCTTATTTTGCAATATAACTGCCACTCAGAATGATTGCCGGAATTCATTGCTGCCCTTTTTGTTCTGTCTCTATCAGCCATACATTTTTGTAGCTCCTCGTCAATCCATGGTGCCTTTACTGTTTTAACGGTTAACTTCTTAACAGGTGCATGTTTATCCATCACTGGGGACAACAATGTCATGAAAACATCCAGTGCCGCATTTGTGTCACTCTCTTTAAAAACATTAGACCAACATACTCCCTTAACATCCTCCACATATGGATCACAGCGAAACCCTTTATAAGATCTCTTCAGCACTATTTCCGGTCCTGCTTTTGGGACTTTGGCTTTCCTACATATTGCCACAAGGTTACGATCGCTGAAGCCAATTGGTACTGATACCGCTTTTGAGCACAGTTCACTTGCGTGTGTGTATATGTGATCAATGCATGTGGATGATGTTACTCCAGAGCTATTGGTAGTTACCCTGGTTGGTTGATTGATCATCGGATCTAGGTTACATGCACTTGTTACCGTCATCAATTTGTCTGATGACAGAAAGTCAATATTCACGTCACCCAATAAATATATCTCCCTGTTTTCATCACATGCCTTCTCAATCATTTCACACAATGTATCTAGATAATTACTATCAGAGCTTGGTGGTCTATAGCAGCATCCCAGCAACATAGGTTTTAAATGGGGCAGCCATACCATCTCTACCTCACTTAACATCAAATCCTCCCTATACTTCACAGGAATGCGACTTTGTACATAAAAAGCCACTCCTCCCCCATTGCAGTTTCTATCCTTTCTGTAAAAATGTTACCCCTGTATTGATATTGCACCGTCCTCAAACGAGTCATCTAAGTGAGTTTCAGAGATGGCCAAGATATGAATATTATTTGATATCAACATATCCTGAACACACTGAACCTTATTTCTAAGGCTGCAGATATTCAAGTGAGCGATCTTTAGCCCTTTCTTACGTAGTTTAGCATTCACTGACATAAATAGAGATAGACTAACAGAAAATTAAGCACAATGTCCATTACAGTTCTGATGCTAAAGTGCATGTTTGTGTGTGTGTATGTGTGCATGCCTTGTGTGTGCGTGTGTATATGCATGCACCAAGCTATGAACCCCCTCTGTCTCTTTAGTCCCTTTTCTCAGTCCTCTGAGATGAGTGGCGTGAGTCCGTTCTCTCAGCCCTTTGGGGGGGGGGGGATCGGGGGATGGGTGGGGGTTTGCGGAGGATGAACAATTAGTCTGTCGTACCTAATGTAAGCAATGTTCCCTTTGCTCCTTTCGGCCTTCATGGCAGGGATGAGTTCCTTTCTCTTCTGGATAATCCTCGTTGAGGAAGATGTTCGTTCCTTTCAACCTGTTTCGTCTCCCCATCACAGCCGTCTTGTCCTTGAAACGCAGAAACTTCACAACCATCTGCCTAGGCTTGTCTGCGCCCCTGCCGTATCCCATTCGATGTGCCCTTTCCACCTCGATCCTCTCCTCATCCATCTGTAGTTCTGTTCTGAGCAGCTCCCGGACCTTGTACTCCGATTCCTCCCAACTCTCCCCTGGAGACTCTGGGATTCCATCAATAATTAAGTTTTGCGTTTCGATTGGCCCTCTAGATAGTCTGATTTTCCACTCATTATCATAACAGATTCACGCACAGTACTAATGTCTGTGCGTGCTTCTTGGCTCTTCTTCTTCAACTCCTTACAAGTCTCTTTTAGTTCATCCACTTCTTTTTGGGAGAACTGTAGACTGTTCTTAAGGTCCTGAGCCTCCCTATTCATATCATCCATTCACTTCTTGGTGGAATCAACCAAGATTTGGATGAAACTTTAAAAATTGTTTTCTTGCTGCGTTAGTAGCTGCCCGTATGCATCCTGTTGTTGTTTAACAGTTCACGCACCTGTGACAGGCTGACGTTGTCCTCTCCTCTCGGCGGCATGGTTGTTTGGTTACCGTGAGTTTGACGCTAACTCCAGTTAGCTGCTGTTAGCAGGAAGTTAGCAGCTACGTTAGCCTCCTTTGGGTTCCCTCTTAGATGGATGGATTGATGGATGGATGGATAGATAGATGGATAGATGGATAGATAGATAGATAGATAGATGGATGGATAGATAGATAGATGGATGGATAGATTAGTACTTTATTGAACTCAATTTGGGACATTTCTGTGTTGCAGCAGCATACAAAACACAAGGCAATGTACATGAGACAAATTAAGACGGATAAGACATAGATAGATTTGATCCTAGGGTATAAGTCAGAATAAATCAAACCGCTTCTTTAATGAAAAAAAACAATGTTCTGGCTGATGTGATTGGCATCAAGGACATCTTTAAGCCTTTGAAAATGGTCTGTAATATAATATAATAAGTATATAGATTGTTTTAAGGCAACAAAAAGGGGCCTTGTTCTGCTCTGATTTGACTTACTAAAAGAAGCTCCGTGGTTAAGATAGAGGTTTAAAAAGCCTTACAAATGCTCCAGAAGATACAGGGCCCTTTAAAGTCTGGGGAAGATCCTTCTGTGTGAAATAAGATGAAGAATTAAAAACTGATACGGATAAAAGTCACTGTCCTCATTTATCTGAAAGTAACTGCATATTTTACTCATTAATGCGTTCAATATTTCATCCCTATCTTTTTTTCTAAATAAGTACAAGCTTATTTCTCTAATTGGTGCAAGCGAGGGATATGGTTTAGAGTGTTTTAATGGTCTTTATTGCTAAATATTACTTGGGATTTCAACAGTTACTGCTGCAGTGTGAAGGAGAGTATTGAGTACATACATTAAGTAGATTTCTGAGTCTATTTATTGGTTTGTCTTCAGCCTAAACAGAAGTTCATTAACAAATAAATGCCTGAAAAATCTGCCACCGTAAAATACCCAAATGGGAAAATAGTTCAAACTAAAAACTGTTTTCTGAGTGGAGTATTTAGCAGAAAAAACCAGTCATATAAAACATGAAATAAGGTACTTTCAGTGTGACGTTAACATACATGGTTGAGCCAGAATTGGGATAGAGAGGCGAAGTCCCTCCCTTTCCTCCATGGGACCTTATTTCGGACAAAATATGTATTGAAGTCAATGGAGAGAGAAAAGTTATCTTTCGATCCCGTTTGAATTGTGCCACGAATTCCACTATGATGTTTGTCAAGATAATTTTGTCAAGATAATTTTGTCAAGATAATTTTCAAGTCAAAACAATTAAAAACGTGTTGTAAAACTGTGAAGTAACACTTTTTTTGTGTGAAGCGCTCAATGAACTACATCTCCCATCTCGCACCACACACCAAGACGGCCGTCACGTTGAAACATCTCACTTCTTTCTTTCAGAATGAAGTGAAATGTATTAAAAGAGGTGAAAATCACTCCAAGTCTGGGCACGTTGAGAGCTGTACGTACACACAAGGGGAGTTAGTCGGGTGAGAGCCAGCATGCGGGACCGGGACTCTGGGATTTGTAGTCTTTCTAGTTGCGTATTTTTCATAGTCTTATATTTCAACAGTTTTACGACAAACTGACTTTTTTGACACGGAAATTATTTTTTAAGATTGACAAACATCATGTGTAATTCATGGCACAATTCAAACGGGATCGAAAGATAATCTTTCTCTCTCCATTGACTTCAATACATACTTTTTCTGAAATAAGGTCCCATGAGTCGGAAGTAGATGACCGTGACTTCGCCTCTCTATTGGAAAAGAACATTCTGGGTATTTTCTTAGTCATACTTCCTTTCATAAACATTACAGTTGACTCTTAATCATAGTGACAGAAACACTTCCTGTAGCATTTTCCGGAGTCGTAGTGTACATCTTTGATAAGAGCATCCATCTGTTTTGAACTCGTCTTATAGCACATGGAGTTTGCATCAGATCCTGGGGAACAGTACAGTAAATGTCACGTCTTTTATGCGGTTTGAACTTGAAAGCTTGATGCTGGGATTTACCGCGTCCGACCACACTCAAAAAACGAGCTTCCTGGAATAATTTTAAGGCTAAGATTATCTTCAAATTATGTCACTTCCAGATGCTCAGTGAAATGAAAAGGTCAGTTGATGAAATGCAGTGAAAGAGTGAAATGAGATCACCTGTGAGGCCCAGCAGCTCCGATGGTGATGGTTTTAAATGTGGACATCAGTAATGGTGATGAAATAACAAGGAACATTACCGACTACCTCTCACTGTTTTATGAATATTTAACGAAGAGAGGTCATTTAAGTGTTTAAGCTGCACTTCATCTTGTAGAGTTGATTTAAAATCCCTCTACAAAGCTCTCGTATTTCACTGAGTCTCTATTGTTTTATTTTCCTGCCTTAAAAACCTCAACAGTGGGATTTTAAAATACACCAAAAGTCCCCGAAAATCAAATTGGGGAAAAGGGTTTCATCCACTATGCTCTGAAAAAGTGTAACACAACAACTAATTTAAAAAATGCACTCATTTAATTGTTATGATTATGATTATTATTTATTAATTTAAATTGTTTTCATCGTTTTACTCATATTCCTTTATTCATTGGGTCTTATTTCATTTTTCACTTTAATATTATTATTATTATTACAATCTTATTTTATTAGTATTCCTTCTTGCTCTATACATTTTTTTTTTATTATTTTATAGTATTTGTTAATGTTGTCCTATTTTTTTCACTTTCACTGAATGGGTTATCTGAGTGTCTATTTGCACCCGGGTGTAAATCGACACGCGGCAGCTATTCGGCTATGTACACCCACCCCAAAAAACATCACGTCTCATAACTTCTTTCAGATGAATGAACCCCCTTTCATCACGGGGGGTCTGTGGGACATTTATTACCTTACAGCCATGTTCACAATATAGCACAGGTGTTTGTTGTCCCTGATGTTCAGGTAACCTTACCAAGCGATCGTAGAAAGAGCAGGAAGAGATGCATACAGTACAACACCCGGGTGTATACAGCTACAGTGCTTAAGATAATAAGTGCCTTACGACGCAGCAGCACAAGGGAATGAAGTTATCAAAGAAACATTTCCATATATACCTATACATCCAAAACAGTATCTAATGTGTAGCCCGGGTGTTAATAGCATCTGCCATATATATCTATATGTCATGTCATAATGCTTGAATGTAATGTCTTATCTACCGTTTATCTTGTGTGCCATATTGTTGAAGCACTTTGAGCTTCATTCTGTGTGTGAAAAGTACTTTTATAAATCTATATGTTCCCCCTCTCTCCCTAGGACACTGAAATCATCAACACAGCGATTCTGACTGGACGCACAGTGGCTATTCCTGTGAAGATGGTCTCCATAGAGATGAATGGAGCCGTCACTGACGTCTCTGCCTTTGTGCAGTGCAAGTCCTCCAATGAAGACATTGTTAAGGTACAGTAAACCTGATTTCCTTCATCTTTGTATCTGGGATAAGATGTCAATTTAGACAGAAGTAATCCCCTTACTCTCGCAGTAATACTGGAGAGTGGCCCAGCAGCACGCGCAATATCAGGGAAGCATAAAAGCTTTATTGTGGGTCGCTCCATATGTACTGGTGATTTGATTATTCCCTTTTGCCTCGGACAAAATCAATGGATGTTCATAAAAGTCTACTGATAAATCAATATGGTTACAGGGAGCAGCTTTTTTGAAAGACCTCACATGCTGCTTGTCAAGGAGACACTTTGGCTCTGGTCGAATCCTCAAACAAATCAGATCCTACGTCTTTTCCAAACCACTTGTCCTTCACCTCAGAGAAAAGATCAAGGGGTTACGGAACGATGTGAAGGAGAATTCATAAGGATTTAGGAAAAGACACTACATGTACACTATTAACATTATTCTGCTGTGGGCAAACTACCTTTTTCCGTGAATGGACAACTAACAATGCGTCCTAATACTTCTTTCTATCAACTGGAAAGATATGTTACTTCCTTATCAAGGTTTGAATCAAGATGTATGAAAGGAAAGTGAAATTAAATTGTTGCTAGCTCTGCTGTCCACTCCAATTAATCCTCCTGAATCCCAGTTAGTATGATTGCGTACATTTGTTTTAAGAATAAATAGTACTTTATGCAATATATGCATAACTTATAAAGGCACACTGCGTATACCACCATTCAAACAAGGCACATTTCCATCAGTAGTTTTGGACAGATTTAGCAAGTCACCCTAAAGAAAAGTAATCAACTCATTAGAAACATGCAACATGGAGGCTAACAACACAGCACATGCTAATAAAAGTGAACATACATATTACATAGCAAGAAAAAGCTTGGGGCATTATTAGAAAGACAGTACTATAGTGAAATTCCTGTGTTTAATTGTATACAGAAGGCAACATCTGAATGCTGCATCTTTTCAAATGTCGCAGCTGCAAGGAATTGTGGGAAAGCATTTTCTCCTTTCCTTATTGTAAAGGATGGTCCAATGTATCCTAGGCTCAAGGAGATAACAAAGGAAGCATTGAAGCTCCTTTCCTATCATCTAGAGCAGGGGTTCCCAACCTTTTTTCCCAAGAGCCCCCCCAAATGACTCCTGTTGGAAGTTGCGCCCCCCGCAACAGCGGTAATTAAAGTTTCAAAGTCTCAAAATGCTACAACTTCTGTCACAAACTTGATGGATGTGAAGTATTTTGTTAAAGGAGGATGAAAGCGTAATCAAGGAGCACTATTGGAGAGACTTTGATGGTTATTGGACTCAGGATTCATTCATCTGGATTCCCGCTGTATGAAGAAATTAAAGGACGGCGCGGAAGTGGAAACAATTCACAAAGGGATTAAACTGTTTAAAACACGCTCAAAGTAAGCCAGATTTTGCCGATGTGTTTATGTGGATTCAAAAGTCATTAATAATCTACAAAATGGAGGAGACCGATCTGATCGGAGCAACTAGGACAAATAATCTGAGACCGGCATGGACAATGACTATGTTTTAAAAATGCACTTATCCAGAAAAGCCTGGTGTGGACACTTTACGGGCAGAAGAAACATTTCTATTAAAGAAAGAATTACACATTTCTGTCTTTTTATGCCTTTAATACTAACTTGAATTTGTATTCAAATTAATTAATCAATTATATTTTATTGTAATGTAGAGACAAGGCTTTTAGTGACAATCATGTATTGCCTTACAATTTTCATCTGATTTCAAATAAACAAAGTCTTGGTTTTAAGAATATTAAACTTGTTTTGCTAAATTCAGATGATAAAAACAACTTTGAAGCTTGTAAAGGCATAATTACAAGAGGCAACTTAACGTCACAGCAGGAATAACAACAGCCGGTGTTTCTTGTGAGGGTTGCCCCGGGAAACAAACACAATACTGCGTCACAGATTATTTTGCGGTATTTGAAATCATGTACGCAGCTCGCGACGTAACTAGGAGTCTAGTGGACGGTATCAGAACTACAAGTAAAACAAATTAAAAATATATTTAAAAAATAATTTTTTATTAATTACGTTGTTTATAAATTAACCTATTAAGTATCTCGGGGTCTTGTTCTCGAGTGAGGGATCAATGGAGCGTGAGATGGGCCGGAGAATCGGAGCAGCGGGAGCGGTACTGCAGTCGCTTTACCGCACCGTTGTGACGAAAAGGGAGCTGAGCCAGAAGGCAAAGCTCTCTGTCTACCGGGCCATTTTCGTTCCTACCCTCACCTACGGTCATGAAGGATGGGTCATGACCGAAAGAACGAGATCGCGGATACAAGCGGCCGAGATGGGTTTCCTCCGCCGGGTGGCTGGTGTCTCCCTTAGAGATAAGGTGAGAAGTTCGGTCATCAGGGAGGGACTCGGAGTTGAGCCGCTCCTCCTTCGCGTCGAAAGAAGCCAGTTGAGGTGGTTCGGGCACCTAGTTAGGATGCCACCTGGGCGCCTCCCTAGGGAGGTGTTCCAGGCACGTCCAGCTGGGAAGAGACCGAGGGGTAGACCTAGGACCAGGTGGAGGGATTATATCTCTTCGCTGGCCTGGGAGCGCCTTGGGATCCCCCAGTCAGAGCTGGTTGATGTCGCCAGGGAAAAGAAAGTTTGGGGCTCTCTGCTGGAACTGCTACCCCCGCGACCCGACCACGGATAAGCGGGAGAAGATGGATGGATGGATAAATTAACCTGAGGGCCGTAAAAAGAGTAGGTGGGGGCTGCATGCGGCCCGCGGGCCACCATTTGCCCATCCCTGGCCTAAAGGGCCCTGACGGCTCGCCACTGCTATGTTTTAAAAATGCGCTTATCCAGAAAAGCCCGGTTTGGACACTTTACGGGCAGAAGAAACATTTCTATTAAAGAAAGAATTATATATTTCTGTCTTTTTATGCCTTTAGTTACTAACTTGAATTTTTATTCAAATTAATTAATCAATTATTTTTTATATTTTATTGTAATGTAGAGACAAGGCTTTTAGTGACAATCATGTATTGCGTTACAATTATATGTAAAAAAAAAAAGTCTAAATATGAGATTTGGCCTCAACTCATCTGAGGCCTGGCGCCCCCCCCCCTGCGACTGATCTAGAGAAATCAAACAGCTCTTATCATGGCTGACACTCCCTGTTCATTTCCCTCTGTTCTAAACCTTCTTAAACTAAAATTATTCAACCGCTCCCTCTCCTCTCAGAGATCTGCTCACCTGAAGTGCCGCAGTGTAAATCCCAGCATCTCTTGCTCCTCTTTAAGTGCGATGCAGATTTGACACGAGTACTTCAGGTTCCTGGGAACAATCACCGCTCGGGCTCGCAGGGAATCCAAGCTGAGATACAATATGACGTGTCTTCGGTTGATTAAATAAATGCAAAATGCGATCACAACAACTTGCAGTGCACAGAAGAGACTGTGATTACACCCTTATTATTTTCTCCAGTCAATTACAGTCACAATAGATTGCACTATATGCAGAGTGTATAATTGTATAAGCAGTACAGTGAAGTGTTGCCGTGTGGTCCGCTCGTTTGATCAAATTAAAAGATGTGTCCTCAGATGGCAGAAACAACAACCTATAATGATACTAAAGCAATGAGCTTTTCTTATATGGCTATTTCTAGAAGCAGGGATTTTCAAATGCATAACAAGAAGACCTTACCACAATAGAAGTAGCATTCAAAATAGAATAACGAATGGTTTGCAGGTTCAGATAAGAGACATATCATTAACCTAAACTGAAAATGTATTTAATGGATAGTTTTTATGAACAAAATGGTAACTGAAATTTAAAGCAGTTGCAGCAAATGTTAGTTTAAAGCCATTTAATTATTGTTTGGTAAAGATGTCCTCTCCCAATAAAGTTATTACTTGTTATATAATCAACAAAATGAGAAATATATACACTTTTCTTTTGTGCGTATAATGATAATTCGTGATTATCCCCAAGTGAAGGAGTTCAAGTATCTCAGGGTCTTGTTCTCGAGTGAGGGAACAATGGAGCGTGAGATGGGCCGGAGTATCGGAGTAGCGGGAGCGGTACTGCAGTCGCTTTACCGCACCGTTGTGACGAAAAGGGAGCTGAGCCAGAAGGCAAAGCCCTCTGTCTACCGGGCCGTGTTCCTTCCTACCCTCACCTACGGTCATGAAGGATGGGTCATGACCCAAAGAACGAGATACAAGCAGCCGAGATGGGTTTTCTCCGCAGGGTGGCTGGCGTCTCCCTTAGGGATAAGGTGAGAAGTTCGGTCATCAGGGAGGGACTCGGAGTTGAGCCGCTCCTCCTTCGCGTCGAAAGAAGCCAGTTGAGGTGGTTCGGGCACCTAGTTAGGATGCCACCTGGGCGCCTCCCTAGTGAGGTGTTCCAGGCACGTCCAGCTGGGAAGAGACCAAGGGGTAGACCTAGGACCAGGTGGAGGGATTATATCTCTACGCTGGCCTGGGAGCGCCTTGGGACCCCCCAGTCAGAGCTGGTTGATGAGGGAAAGGGACGTTTGGGGCTCTCTGCTGGAACTGATACCCCCGCGACCCGACCACGGATAAGCGGGAGAAGATGGATGGATGGATCTTGATAGGTTTACGAACAAATATATTTCCAGACCCCAAAGTAAATGCAAGTGTCGTAAAGTAGAAGTAAATGTATTAGAAGGAGATCTATTGAATAGGCAAACCATACATTTCTCCATGCAATCTGTTTATGTTTCCCTACAAAACCAAACTAATAGATTTTACTCAAATATCCTCTTGGGAAAGTGTTGCCATGGTTATTCTTTAAATGTAAAACTATAATTGGTAACTTAAGCAGTTAAGGTTTTTCTTCTTAAAGGTGTCTAATGTAACGACTCTTTCTATCATCACTTTATCCGTGACGTTCACTGGTTGTTGGACACGAGCGCTTGCTGCACAAAGGGTAACAAAGGCAGCCGGATGAGAAGTTAAGTGTGTATTGTTCCCGCTGTCTTTCTCACACTTTATTATCACCAGGAGGTTTGACGCTAACTGTCTGAGCATGAATTATGTGAGCAAATAAACTCTGCGTGCAGCAACAAGGACCTGCAGTGTTTTAACCTAGGGACTCTCATAGCTGTATTCTTCTTTAAGTAGTCTGTACTTCTCCAACTCCGTCTCCTTGTCATGTAAAGGTCATGCAGCTCTTGGAAACTTTAAATACAGTAACAGCTGCATGTTAATACTCTGCGCCGGGAACAGCCGTCGGGAGAGAAGGACGGACGTGACTCGCAGCGTGATCAACACTGACTTCCAAGGCTCGTCTTCGTGATAACAGAAATCCTTCAATTCAACAGATGAATACATCATATTTGAATAATGTCAAATCCACTCTGTTATAAAGCCTATTCAGATTTAAATTACTTTTCACTTGCATAAAATGTGTCCTTGGCACCGGCCTATAAGTCATCACTCACCATGAACAGCAATACACACATGATGCACGACAATACTGCATCTTAAAGAGCGGCTCCATGTTTTAATGCATTTAAAGCACCTCCTTTCACCCTCTGTCTGAAACCAGAGCCCAGCCTGCTCTGATTGGTTAGCTGGCCGGCTCTGCAAGTTTATCAGCAGCAATAGCCGCAGGCTGTGTGTGTGTGTGTGTGTGTGTGTGTGTGTGTGTGTGTGTGTGTGTGTGTGTGTGTGTGTGTGTGTGTGTGTGTGTGTGTGTGTGTGTGTGTGTGTGTGTGTGTGTGTGTGTGTGTGTGTGTGTGTGTGTGTGTGTGTGTGTGTGTGTGTGTGTGTGTGTGTGTGTGTGTGTGTGTGTGTGTGTGTGTGTGTGTGTGTGTGTGTGTGTGTGTGTGTGTGTGTGTGTGTGTGTGTGTGTGTGTCACATACAAAGTGTTGGAGCGCTAGCAAATAGGATACGATAAGATAAGAGAAGTACTTTGTTGCAGCAGCATAAAACAAAACAAGGCATTGCACATAATAACACATTCAAAGAGAAATAAACAATTCTAAAATATAAACATCTCCAAAAGGAAATAGAAATAAACCAGCATTACAGAGTAGGACAAATAAACAGATGACCGTGAAGATAAAAAATCTATAAACTGTCTGACAAATAAAAACACTATTGAAGGGCCAATGTTCTGTTAATAGAGAACGTAGTTGATGTCACTATGTCACAGATCTAAATGGGGAAGGCTGAAGGTAATAGAATATGTTGTGGTTAAATATTTACCATTTTGACCTGTTGTGTCGTGCAAGACGTATCCATTTTGCAAAACACATCTTAAAGGCCAGTTCCTCTAAATTATTTTACACCAGGACTCTCACCACATTTGTATTTCTATATTTATTCTTAAGATTATTACAAAGGCGTTTGTTCATATATCGTTAGGCTGATTTGTGTCACATGAAATCCTAAAAAACATGGAAAGTGAGATTTGTATTCGACAGTATCTCTCTGTAAAAACCTTTAATGCTAATATGTCAACAAAATAATACACTATTTATTAAGATGACAATAATAATAGATGACATGTGTATAGCGCCTTTCAAGGGACTCAAGGCCGCTTTACATGGTGAACAAACAATGATGTCAGAACATGTGTAGTACAGAACGGTGGGGTGTGGTTAAAGCTGTGGAGAGGAACAGGTGTTGCTTTGGGACGGCTTGCCTCAGCACGTTGTTGATCATTTTTCATTATCCATTAAAGACAGGTCGCTGGGCCGTGTGATATTGAGTGGGCTCGCTCCAGTGCGCCTGCCATGGAACAATCCAGATCATTTAAAATGAGCCCTTCAGGCGCAGGAAATACTCCAGTCATGACAGTTCAATGAAACGTCCCCAGAATACTGAAGTACACGACAAAAACTCGAAATCTTGCCAAGTATTTTTGTCTAATATCTAGTCAGAATATATCTTTACACCTGATATAAGACCAGTGGTTGCGTTAGACTTTTTCGTTGTCCGTCAGGATCGTAACATTTCCGTCATAATCCATTATTACCCGTCATTTTATTTTTCATGTTTTAATGAAGAGACATATTTCATATTTATGTTTGGGTACTGAGCAGCAAATGCTCATTCATTCATTTGTTTTAATGATTCATACAGAACTTTTAACGGCATGAAAAAAAAAAGATGAACAGAGTGTGGTCACTTTTCATGTCAACATCAATGATTTATTATCGCCGTGCACCCTCGGACGAATCCGTTACTCATCTTAGCTTCTCTACAGATGTCGCAGAACATTTTGCCATCTTGCCTTAAACTCTTGCTCCCACTGAACCCGGTACTCCCGCTTGAACTCCTTGCCACTTGCTTGTCCCTCTGCCGCTGGCTGAACGTTGTCAGTTTTAGTTTGGCTTGTCCTTCATCCTCCACCGCATCAATCCCTCTTTTCACCTCGTTTATCCACACCATCACAACTACTGGGCTTATTAAAAAAGCTTCGGACGATCAGCTGCCGTGACATTTTGCGATTGCTAAAGCCGGTTAGACAACGAGGTCAAAAACAAGACTAGACAATAGCTACTTAATATGCACACACTCGCCACCAACTGGACAGGGGTGAGAATGACTACATAATAGTTCAGACTACAGTAGAGTAGATCGCCCTCAGTCGACCTGGCCACTAAGGATGTAATATAATGTGGGCCGCTGGTGGACATTTTGGCGCTGTTCCGAGTTTGTTCTAATCCGTCAAAATGACCGACTGCTTTCAGATTTTTCCGTCATTGTTAGAAAAAAATCCGTCATTGACGGGAAATATTCGGTTAACGCGAACTCTGTGTAAGACATACTAACTTCAGAAGTAACACTGCAGTGAGATATCGGGTCTTGCTTTTAGACAATGCATCATCTTGTTAAAGGTCACCTATCATGCTATTTGTAGGCAGTAGCGTAGGTCTCAGATATATAATAATATATAAAAAACATGTCTATGAAGTGTTTTGCTGAAAATACCAAACAGATCACCCATTCTAGCCGTGCCTCACATCCCTCTATTTCACTTCCTGTTTCAAAAGTGCTGATTTTATGTATAAAGCTTCAAAAATAAAATAATTGATTAAAAAAAGAGGGGCGGAGCCTGACATGTGGGAGATTCTACCAGCAGCTACCGTCTAAACTAAATGCTGCCGTGATGAAACGCCATATCATGGATTATCAAGGATCCTCTCTGAAACAGTCTGGAGCTGAAAGGCTTTCTCTCTTGCCGGTTACACCACAAGGTGAGTTCCTTTCTACTTCCTGCTTCTTCACACACATGCTCTCCAGCACAGGTTAGCTCTGAGTGTTAGCGATGCTAATGTGAACACCGACCATATTACGTCCAAAACAGTCGGGCATTGTTTCTGATAGCAACGTTTCTGATAGTGCTGTGGGTATGCCGCCGATTCGACATCATATCGGACACAAATCTGGATCAGCTATGTCGTAGCCCCGTTTTTAGAGATTTGGGTACGGAGGAAAAGAGAGAGATTTTCTGACGCCGCGTGAGTTCTACACACAGGGGACACATAGTTATGTATAAAAGACATCAACAAGTGCATTTTGCATGATAGGTCCCCTTTACATGTAAGTAAAAAAATCGTATTTTGAGTTGTATCTCAGATGAAACACTTATTTGTTTACATATTTATTAGAAAATCACCATTTCACATCAGAAAACAGAAAACACAGCATCTCCTGATTCTGGTCAAATATAGTTCAAAATGAGTTCTCCCAGCTAACTGCAAGATCTGATTTATCTAAATATCTCTTTCGGTTTTGGCGCAGTGGTTAGAGCGTTGGTCATCAGATCAAGGGGCGTTGGTGAACTCCAGTTCGAATCTCGCCTCGGCCGCCACTGCGTCGGGCCGTTGTGTCCTTGGGCAAGACACTTTACCCGCATTTGCTCCTGTGGGTAAAGTCCGCAGTAATGACTCTTACTAATATGTGTAATGTGTACTTGTAAAGCGCTTTGAGCACCTGTAAAAGCGCTCTAATAAAAAATGTAATGCATTATTATTATTATTATTTCAATCAATCTTACCAAGCTCATTGCCACTTGTTCTTATGTCAATTGAAAACAGCTTATTTCATTATTGTTTAACTTGTTTGTGGACCAGCATTTTTTCCAGTGTAAAAGAGTGCGTCAGATAAAGCCGGAAACACTCCTCTACTTTGTGTGTCTTTATACCACACATACTTTACTGTCATGTCAAAAGCCACGTCAATCTATTCTAATTAGATACTCGTGTTTTTTCTTATTCTGAGCACTGCAGATGCTAAATACATTCAGAGCTTGCAAGTATCTTGTCACGTCTCCTGCTGGCCTCGTGCCTCGAGACTCCACCAGCATTTTAACTAAAACGCAAGACTTCTTCCCTTGAATAAAGCTTTATTTTCCGCGCTGTGTTTTCCTCATTTGAATGTTTGCAGCTCACACTCTTGTTATATATTCCTTTTCCAACTCTGCGGGTAAAAATAGGTGAGAGGCTGTCATTTTTATTTCTTTAGTTCCTTGGAAATAACTAAGCTGCAATGTGCATCAAGAGCAGATAAGCCAATCCTGTATGTGCACGGCTGTCGCTAGCTTGTGTGTGTGTGTGTGTGTGTGTGTGTGTGTGTGTGTGTGTGTGTGTGTGTGTGTGTGTGTGTGTGTGTGTGTGTGTGTGTGTGTGTGTGTGTGTGTGTGTGTGTGTGTGTGTGTGTGTGTGTGTGTGTGTGTGTGTGTGTGTGTGTGTGTGTGTGTGTGTGTGTGTGTGTGTGTGTGTGTGTGTGTGTGTGTGTGTGTGTGTGTGTGTGTGTGTGGGAAACTGTATTAGGCTCCCTATACACGCTGGGAGAGGATGGAGAAGCTTGTCTTTGGGGGAAAGGAGGACTTGCCGGCCATCACAAGCAGACACCTCCATCCCACACACACACACACACACACACACACACACACACACACACACACACACACACACACACACACACACACACACACACACACACACACACACTCTCCCCTGGCACTGTGACTCATATAAAACTCATGTGAAGGCACAGATAAGGCCTTGTGTCTGCACATTACATCTCATGCCTGTGGTCACCCTGCACACATGCACCTGGCTGAAGGCTGCATACTCGAGTGACACATTCTCCCTTGTGTAGCACTGGAAACCCAACACATCCTGTTTACTGTGTGCTCTCTGCAGCTCAGGAGAGAAGGCATTGTTTAATGATTGCTTGACATGGCAGCAATAATTGTGCGGGAGAAAATGCAAGCATGTTATTAATTGGATGAGATCCCTTGAATTGCAATTAATGCACAACCCTTAGCCAAATATCAAATGTGCATTTAATCTACAGACATGTGTGTGAACGCAGCTGGCCACATGTTTACCTGGAGCTGTGTCCCTGAATTCCCATTAAGGTTCATCTTAATGCCACAACATTGAATGACATAGACTGCAGGGCACCTTTCTCCACAATGCAATGCCCAAATTGTGAAAGCCAGGTCCATGAAGTAATACTGCAGAGGCTGAGATACCAAGTTGGGAATCTAACGCCGGGATTACATCCAATGTCAAGGCCAGAGTATAAATACAATACTAAGAACACCTGCTTTACCTTGTGCCTGCCCTGTGGCTTGTCAAATGAAAACACATCTGCCTTTCCTGTGCCCAACCCTACCAATGCACTCGGTACCTGATGCTGCCTTCAAAAATAAAAACAACGACCCAAATGAACGTAAAGGTGGGGTAGGTAAGTTTGAGAAACCGGCTTGAGATCGCTAGAATTTGAAAATACACAACCGGAGAAAATCTGCCACTTCCTCACAGAGCCCCTCCTCCAACACACACGAACACGCACATGACCAGTGAGGGCACGAGATTAGTTTGTGCCCCGATGGAAGGCTGACAGGCAGGTAGGCCATCCAATCCGTTTAGCCGGCCCGGATTGGTTGTACTTTTTACAGCGCCACGGCTTCCACAGATGACATTTTTTTTATGGATTTGTTGTCAAAGCACTTCAGATATTCATTGCTATCAGGATGTTAAGAGCATTCCATGGAATATAACAAAAAGTGTATCTCGAGCCGGTTTCTGAAACTTACCTACCCACCTTTAAATGATTGGTGGGGAAAGACTTCACAGGCTTGACTTCAAAATAGTAAAAAACTGGAAAGCCAACTCGACTCGTTTGCCATAAATGAAACTCCAAATTGAGTATTTTAAAAACAAGAACTAAGCTATACGATTGGTTGATTTTTTTTGCCAGCATAAATAACATTATATAAAAGTGTGTCCACATACTTTTGGCCACATCATGTAGTTGTATTTGCTGGGGATATACAGACTATGAAAGCTCATATCCTTCTTTCATAGCCCTCAAAGCCAGCAGTGGAGCGTGTTTTTCAATTGAAATGAACTACCCTTAAAATTCTAAACATCACTGCTTTGCAATATGAAAAAAATAATGAGGATTTCTTTTATAATTGCACCCAAAAGACTCCCTCGATTCCCAGAACAACAGAGCATGCTCACCTGAGCGTCATTAATCCCACTAACAACAGGCTAATGGGGGCTGGCTCATTTAGCTAACAGAGCCAAATGAGCTCGTCGGTTGCTCTGCTCTTGACGCCGCTCACATCCATCACACGGAGAAACAGCTTCGTAACAGCTCCGAGACACAATCCCAGTAATGCTACCCATATGTCATCTTTCATTCCCCGCTCATTTAATTCATGTGTTATCCCTAAGTGGAGTTTGGCAGAATATGGTGGCAGCTAATTGAGTGAATATTTAAATTTGAGAATGAAAACCCGGGATAAATGCAGTTTCTGTACGGAAACACATGCCAGGCAGGATGAGTGAGTGTCACCAAGATGGCTCCATTGTTCTTCTTTGTTATGTGGTGACATTGAAACGTGGCTGGAAAAAGATTATCAATTGTCCTCCCGCAGTCTGTTAAACGAGCCGCTTAAGCACTGTTTACTTCCAGCCACATCTAGACAATAATTGCATCTCCAGCCGGGAAACACACAATGTTGAGTCCTTTGTGTGCGTCTTTTTATTATTCTTCTTTTTTTCTGGAAGGACCTTTTCTGTGCTTGCAGTTACCTTGTTACCGTGGCAACTAAAGTTCAAGTCCGGTATGAAGCAATATGAATATGAAGCTCTTGCAATATACTAATTTTTATAATAATAGTTATCACCGCAATAAACCGTATGTATCCATCCATCCATCTTCTCCCGCTTCTCCGTGGTCGGGTCGCGGGGGTAGCAGCTCCAGCAGAGAGCCCCAAACGTCCCTTTCCCCTCATCAACCAGCTCTGACTGGGGGGTCCCAAGGCGCTCCCAGGCCAGCGAAGAGATATAATCCCTCCACCTGGTCCTAGGTCTACCCCTTGGTCTCTTCCCAGCTGGACGTGCCTGGAACACCTCCCTAGGGAGGCGCCCAGGTGGCATCCTAACTAGGTGCCCGAACCACCTCAACTGGCTTTACATTTTTTTATTTAATATTCTGTTCTTGTACATATCATATTCCATTGAAATGTAAATAGACTTTTTGCACTACTTTTTCATTTGTATTTTTTATGATATATGTTGCTTTGTTGGAGGAGCTCAGGTCAGAAGAATGGCATTGCCATTTCTACACGGTAGCTTTGTGCATCTGACAAACACAACCTTTGAATGTGAAGCACGAGATATTTTTACCTCAAGACGTTTTCCTGCGAATAAATACGGTGGCCGACAACGGCAGACGTGCTTCAACAGCCCAAAACACGATGCAAATTTTAAAACACAAATGTGCCAAAACACATGCAAACGAAGAAACTAACTTATAAAACATCTAACAACTTCACGAAACATCATTGACTAAAAGCTCTGCATAAACAAAATGCTGCCAATACAAAACATTACTTGTTCGTCGCTTTCATCTAAAGCGACTTACATACTCAATACTGTGGACAATCCCCACAGGAGCAATTGGGACTCGAACTTGCTATCCCCTGATTCAAAGTTCAGCGCACTAAGTTCAGCGCACCACCCCCACTGAGCCACATTGCATAAAGCTTACGGAAACCGGGGGACTTTAAAAAGTGTCGCACACAATTGGGACCGGAGCGTTTGATGATTATTAATCATCATTAAAGTTGGCTACTGTTGGCAGAGTTAGTCTGACAACAGTTCTGCAATAACATGTGATCACATTGTTAAAGCCAAAACACGTCATCTCTTGGTAAGTTTCCAACAACAGATACAGGTGGCAAACTTTATCATCTCCGAATGTCACCAAGCGCTCGGGTCCCAGCTGTGAGCGTCACTTTTTAGTTTCCCCCGGCGTCCTTTGAGTTTCGAGCGTCTCCCAGCGTTTTGTTTGTCACTTCAAGAAGGTGAAGATGTTACTTCATTTACTTTCATGTGTTAGCACATTTGTGTTTCTATATTTGCATCGTTTCTGAAAGTGCAGCCGTTGCAGCGTGTTCTCCCCGGTCGGCCACCGTATTTAAGTACATAAAAGTCCAATATACTTTTAAGTGTAAGACATATATACTGCTCTGTCACACTCCACTGTACAAAAACCAACAAACAACTTTTAAATGGGAGGTTGCTTTGTTGTTGTTGTCACATCACTCATTCTGTGTTGATTTTATCGGCTTATTTGACTCAGACAGGTTTATTAATGAAATGATGAATAATGAATTAGAGCCTCAGTGTTTTATTTCTTTGTATGTGTGTTTTCCACCCTCTAAAAGACTAAAATGGGTTTTGATCAGTCACTCTCCGGTCCCTGGAGGCTCTCTGGCTCGTTGGTGTCTCTCTGTTGAAAGGGAACGACTGAGGAGAGCGTCAGCCTGTGAAGAAGTTGTGAAATGTCTTCAGGTGCTTTAGAGGAACTCTGACAAACCTGACAGAAGAACTGTCATGGGGTTATCTTGGCCGAGGTGTCGGCACACAATACTTTTGTTTGTATTAAATACAGTCAATCAGTTCCACCTTTACCAGCTTGACAAACACAGACTTTGAAATCTGCATAATGAGTACTTTTACTTTTGGTCAATTTAGATGCCAATACTTTTTATTTTTACTTGAGTAACATTTGGCTTGTACTTGTAACAGAGTATTTCTAATTTAACTTTGAAGTACAAGTTCTGAGTACTTCTTCCACCTTTACCAGCTTGATAAACACAGACTGTGAAATTGACCAATATGCATAATGAGTACTTTTGGTACATTACATATATTTACATTAGATGCCAATACTTTTGTATTTTTGAATACAGGACTTTTACTAACAGAGTATTCCTACACGTTGGTATTTCTAATTTAACTTTTAATTACAAGATCTGAGTACTTCTTCCACCTCATCATCATCATGTGTGTCTTCACCTTTATTTAACCCATAGCATCATGTGACCGCTTCTACACAGAGGTGGGAAGTAGTGGAGTACAAATACTGCGTTACTGTACTCAAGCAAATTTTTCTGGTATCAGTACTTTACTCCACTACTTATTTTTCTGACGACTTTTTACTTTTACTTCTTACATTTTGAACCCAAATACCTGTACTTTCTACTTCTTACATGTTGAACCCAAATACCTGTACTTTCTACTTCTTACATGTTGAAGTCAAATACCTGTACTTTCTACTTCTCACATGTTGAACTCAAATACCTGTACTTTCTACTTCTTACATTTTGAACTCAAATACCTGTACTTTCTACTTCTTACATGTTGAACACAAATACCTGTACTTTCTACTTCTTACATGTTGAACACAAATACCTGTACTTTCTACTTCTTACATGTTGAACTCAAATACCTGTACTTTCTACTTCTTACATGTTGAACACAAATACCTGTACTTTCTACTTCTTACATGTTGAACTCAAATACCTGTACTTTCTACTTCTCACATGTTGAACACAAATACCTGTACTTTCTACTTCTTACATGTTGAACACAAATACCTGTACTTTCTACTTCTTACATGTTGAACTCAAATACCTGTACTTTCTACTTCTTACATGTTGAACACAAATACCTGTACTTTCTACTTCTTACATGTTGAACTCAAATACCTGTACTTTCTACTTCTTACATGTTGAACACAAATACCTGTACTTTCTACTTCTTACATGTTGAACTCAAATACCTGTACTTTCTACTTCTTACATGTTGAACACAAATACCTGTACTTTCTACTTCTCACATGTTGAACTCAAATACCTGTACTTTCTACTTCTTACATGTTGAACCCAAATACCTGTACTTTCTACTTCTTACATGTTGAAGTCAAATACCTGTACTTTCTACTTCTCACATGTTGAACTCAAATACCTGTACTTTCTACTTCTTACATTTTGAACTCAAATACCTGTACTTTCTACTTCTTACATGTTGAACTCAAATACCTGTACTTTCTACTTCTCACATGTTGAACACAAATACCTGTACTTTCTACTTCTTACATGTTGAACACAAATACCTGTACTTTCTACTTCTTACATGTTGAACTCAAATACCTGTACTTTCTACTTCTTACATGTTGAACACAAATACCTGTACTTTCTACTTCTTACATGTTGAACTCAAATACCTGTACTTTCTACTTCTTACATGTTGAACACAAATACCTGTACTTTCTACTTCTTACATGTTGAACACAAATACCTGTACTTTCTACTTCTTACATGTTGAACTCAAATACCTGTACTTTCTACTTCTCACATGTTGAACACAAATACCTGTACTTTCTACTTCTTACATGTTGAACACAAATACCTGTACTTTATACTTCTCACATGTTGAACACAAATACCTGTACTTTCTACTTCTCTCATTTCCCAAACAGCTGGTTCCTTTAGTCTGAATGTGTGTTGGTGCGTGGTCATTATTCTTTAGAGTCACTGCGTGCCTATTGGTTGGAACACGTTCCGTGTATCCATCACTTCCTGGTCTTCTCTAAAGAAGAGGGACCAATGGAAACGTTGTCATGTTGCCGTTGTTCACCATGGAAACATTCATTAGCTAACAATGACATTATTGTTCTATTGATATAAAGGGAGGTCAGGTACTCTTTAAAGCAGCTGGTAGTTATGGGTACTTTTTACTGAAGTACACTTCAAAGCCTCTTTACTTTCACTTGAGTAAAGAAGTTTAGTCAGTACTTCTACTTTCACCAGAGTATTTTTAAACACGAGTATCTGTACTTCTACTTGAGTAAAGGACGTGTACTTTTGTCATCTCTGCTGCCACACAGCACAATGCGAGCAGCGCCCTCACTTGTCCCGATGATCTGTCTCCACCCAGGCAATTTGCTGCCACCAGGGAAGATGCCACAGCGCATTAGCAGCGGTGTGACGGCATGTGGCGGCTCAGTGTGTGAAAGCCGTCCTCAGAACGGCCCCGCGGGAACACTGAGACCCGCAGCCGCTAACAGCTTCTGACTCGCAATTAGCCAGCCAAGTTTATCAGCAGCAATAGCCGCATGAAGTGAAGCGGCTCCGCGGATAGGGCCGCTGTTCAGTGTGTGTGTGAGTCTGTTCAGTGTGTGTGTGTGTGTGAGTCTGTTCAGTGTGTGTGTGTGTGTGTGTGTGTGTGTGTGTGTGTGTGTGTGTGTGTGTGTGTGTGTGTGTGTGTGTGTGTGTGTGTGTGTGTGTGTGTGTGTGTGTGTGTGTGTGTGTGTGTGTGTGTGTGTGTGTGTGTGTGTGTGTGTGTGTGTGTGTGTGTGTGTGTGTGTGTGTGTGTGTGTGTGTGTGTGTGTGTGTGTGTGTGTGTGTGTGTTCAGGGGAGCAGGGAGTACATGTCAGGCAGATGTTCTCCACTCTGCATACAGCCAGACGTGCTGAGATTAATTAAGGTGGCCGAGGTCGTTGTGTTGAGTTACTCCGGCTTTAACACACACACACACACACACACACACACACACACACACACACACACACACACACACACACACACAGGGTTGGGAGGGTTACTTTAAAAATGTATTCCGTTACTATAACTAGTTAGATGTGAAAAACAGTAGCATCATTTAAGTAAGCCCCTTTGTATTATATTGTGTTCGGTGTTCTCTCCAGCGCATCTACCTATCCTTATTTCCAAATGTTTTGTAACATCGTCATCCTTGGTAATCCGACTACTTCCGTGTCTATGTATCTGTACGGGAACACCTGTAATCTCTCTGTATCCTGATCATCCTAAATGAAATGTAATGCGTTACTCCCCAAGCACGCACATGAGGTCAAACCCTGCACGATCGCATTAGCTGAAGCAGAGGGGAAAGACTGTCATCTTAAGAAGTTCATCCAGGGGTGGTGATGGGGGGGGGGGGGATCATATTACCCAGACCTCCTCCCAGTTTTGATGAATCTCCAGCTCGGAGAAAACCGGCCGCCCGACTTCCATTCTCCGCAGATTAGATCCTCTGATTACAATGCCAGCTCCCTCCCACCGCCCGATAAATCTCCCAGCCCGAAAGCAAAGCCCTCCAGTTCCAATGCAGTTAATAATTTAGCGTTAGAGGGGGACAAGTATTTATGATCATTCAAATGGAGCTGGATCTTTCTGACGAGGCGGGGGAAAGCTAAAGAATGGTTTAAAGTAACAAATGGCTGAGAATAAAATGTAGCACTGCCCGTAGATTGAATTCGAACTCACTCGCTCACAAATGATATTACATTAATGTCCTACCCGTGAACATGTGTATTAATGTGCCATGTATGTGTTATAAGCTAAGGCGCATGTGAAATGTCACACTGCTGTCGGCCTTCACATCACATGAGTAATGCCTAAAAGCTTTTGTTGGCATTAGGCGTCTGTGTAGTTGTGATTCTGAGAGGTGGAGGGTTAGACGTGAGGCGCATGCCGAATGCTCACTGTACATGCTTAGCAAACACTGGGTCACTCATACAGCAGGAGCACTCATTCGGCCGCAGAACAGATGCAAATGAGATGAGAGAACAGCCCGCAGTCGGTGAGCTCTGTGTACCGCAGTGTTTCTCAGCCTCTTTAATTCTGACCAAACACTGCAGCAGCTGATTTTCACTGACTTGCTCCATGTCTCTGGTTAACGCTGTAAAATCAGCTGCTGCAGTGTTTGGATAAAAAGCTGCAGTCGGTGGCACACGGCAGGGATTACAGGGTGTGCTAATTATTAACATACAGTGTAATTTAAAAGAGGACATTTCATGCTCATTGGTTCATATTTGTATTTAGTGTCTGCTCTGATTGGGTAGCTGGCCGGCTCTGTTGTGATTGGTCAACCGCTTAGAGATTTTCCGTTTCCTATGTTGTTAGGTTTATATATCGTGACGTCACTATATAACACTTGCACTTCTATTGGCTAGCGCTCCAACACATTGTACGTGATAGGCTAAGGGGCGGGACATCTCTAAGTGTTTGATTAATCACAAGAGAGCCAGCCAGCTAACCAATCAGAGCAGACTGGGCTCTGGTTTCAGACAGAGGGTGAAAAGAGGTGCTGCAGCATAGACAGTATGAGAAAAATAAAGAGCTTTTTGAACATTAAAGCATGGAGACACGTAGAGACACTACATACTGATATACACCTGAACATCAGCAGGAGAGGACTCTTTAAAGTAGAGACACTACATACTGATATACACCTGAACATCAGCAGGAGAGGACTCTTTAAAGTAGAGACACTACATACTGATATACACCTGAACATCAGCAGGAGAGGACTCTTTAAAGTAGAGACACTACATACTGATATACACCTGAACATCAGTAGGAGAGGACTCTTTAAAGTAGAGACACTACATACTGATATACACCTGAACATCAGCAGGAGAGGACTCTTTAAAGTAGAGACACTACATACTGATATACACCTGAACATCAGTAGGAGAGGACTCTTTAAAGTAGAGACACTATATACTGATATACACCTGAACATCAGCAGGAGAGGACTCTTTAAAGTAGAGACACTACATACTGATATACACCTGAACATCAGCAGGAGAGGACTCTTTAAAGTAGAGACACTACATACTGATATACACCTGAACATCAGCAGGAGAGGACTCTTTAAAGTAGAGACACTACATACTGATATACACCTGAACATCAGCAGGAGAGGACTCTTTAAAGTAGAGACACTACATACTGATATACACCTGAGCATCAGCAGGAGAGGACTCTTTAAAGTAGAGACACTACATACTGATATACACCTGAACATCAGCAGGAGAGGACTCTTTAAAGTAGAGGCACTACATACTGATATACACCTGAACATCAGCAGGAGAGGACTCTTTAAAGTAGAGACACTACACACTGATATACACCTGAACATCAGCAGGAGAGGACTCTTTATATGAACCAACAGATAAGTTGAGTGTTATGGAACTCTTCTTGAGTCAAAGACACTCTCCAAACCTGGCAGGTAAAGCAGTGAAACCTTCAATTCCCTTTTAATGTATTTGGGTGAACCTCTTCTGTAAGACAAAATGGAAGTATTGGCAGAGATGTTTTATGTGCCCTGAACTCTCACATCGCATTCAAATATCTGAGAGATCCTCGCTTTATATATCATCTCTCAGCACTCAGAGTCTGTGCCAGCGTCCGGGTCATTTCCATATAGATGGTCTCTGACTTCTCACCCTGATCTGCCCTTTAGGTGTCCATGAATTGCGACTATGTGTTCGTCAACGGGAAGGAGACGCGGGGGTCCATGAGCGCCAGAGTGATCTTCAGCTACGAGCACCTGAGCGCGCCGCTGGAGCTGACCGTCTGGGTGCCGAAACTCCCCCTGCAGGTGGAGCTGTCCGACAACAACCTGAGCTTCATCAGAGGCTGGAGGGTCCCCATCCTGCCCGACCGGAGGTGAGGGTCAATACAAACTGAGATAGTATAGCATGCATGCACTGTTGTTGAAAGAAATTCGAGTTTTTTGCAGATTTGTTGTCATTTTGTGTAGTTTTGGCCATTATTCCTGCTCAAAAATTTAAAGTAAATTTCAAAGAAATTATTGTTTTAAGTGGGAATAAAGTGTTAATTGGAGTTAATGCCGATTTAATTTCCTTTTCCTTAAATTAATGCATTTATAGCACTTTCAGACAGACTTACATTTTCTACCTAATCCGGGATGTCGTAGCCAAAATGCTTATTGTTCCTATCATTATCATTATTTGTTGACACCGCACGCATTTGTAATTGGTCACCTTCAGGAAGTATATTAATGGGTGTGGTTTAAGGCAGGGGTTCCCTAACGTTGCCATGCCAAGGACCCCCATATAGCATTATCCTCTGGCGGGGACCCCCCTGTTGCAATTTGTTTTTTTAAATGATGTGTACAAGTGCCTCCCGATGGAACATGCCACTACATTTGGGGCCTTCTGCCTGATCGAAGCTGTCACTCCGCTTTCTTTGCCTTCCAGTGCTTTGCAAAATAATATTTCCTCAACAAAGTTGTCTTCTGAAATAAATCTGATGTATGCAAGCAATTCTGCGACATTTGCTACATCCGTGCTCTCATCCAGCTGCAGAGCGAAATATTCACTACTGTTGCTCTCACTTGCTCTAAAAGCTGAGCAGATTTTCACTCTCAGTAGCGGAAGATCGATTCTGATCAAAGGACACAGAGTGATAGATATGCAGTTATTAATAACATCTAAAAAAAAAAATTAAACTTTAAAAAAAAAAAAATCCTGTTTCCCTCAAACTTTGAGTGACCCCCCCGGCGCCCCCCCGAGGGGTCGGCGCCCCCACTTTGAAAAACACTGGTTTAAGGTATTTAATCCACCTGTTGTTTGCTGGGCTTGTGTGGAAAGACAGAGAGTGAGCTGGATATGTGTATGTTGATCGTATTGTCCCACTTTAGTTATTGCTTATTTTACTTTCTTCATTAAACCTCGTTGAAGTTTAACTTCAGTACAGACAGACAGAGCCTCAGCGACATCATTCATTGGGAAGTTGACGCCGCAGCAGGGTTATTTCCTTGTCTGTGACGAAGTAGTTGTTGTGCTGTACACACTTAAGCCACCTGAGCATGTGTATGTGGTGGCTGCATGAAAGATACTTGATTGATGGATTAATCAAACGTTTTTCTAAGAACTGTAAAGTTATAACCCAAACTTTCTATTCATCAGAGCTGAAAAAGGGCTTTCCTTAACTTTGAACAACCGTAATAACTGTATTTGTATTTTTGAACAGATGTAGCGCCTATTTTCCAATTTGACTAGAAACAAAATCTGATCTAGGGAGTTGGTGTACCTCAAGTCCAAACTAAAAACAAACACGGCAGAAGTTTTGAGTTTAACCCCGGGTGAAACCAACTTTTAAACGCTGTAGATTTCATGTTGAAAGGTAGCATCATCTTTCTTAAATATACCCTGAGCCAGAGTGTGTTTCTTTCCTCGGACATTTCTGGACATAATTACCAGAGCACTCATTATCCAAAGAGCATGAACCCCCGCAGTCTCCAACATCAGAAACTAAAAGGCTTCCGGCCGCCTCTCTGTTTCCCTGGATTATATGCGAAGCTGCTTGTTTTCGTCCAATTAGACGCTCCGGCTCAGGTTCAGCAGCAACGAACACTACAAAATGAGGCTCTCGAGGGAAAATGGATCTATAGGCTAGTGATGTTTGTGTCATCTGAACCAATTTTGGACAACAAGTCCAAGAGACGGAAGTAATTTGACTTTGTGTTTGTGCAGAGAAAGGATGCATCTTGGTTGTGCTTTCAGAGGGATAATGATGTTCTTGACTAACAAGCAGGTCAGTCGGGTGTTTCTCAAAATGAACATGCCGGATTTTTTACTTTTACTTCCAGGATGACGTCACCCTGTTGAAGCAAGTCAGGATACTTTATTTATCCCTGGGGGAGCATTGGGTTGTTAACAGATGGTAACACTTTATATTAAGGTACACAATTAACCATCAGCTAGTTGTTAATTAACATGCATGTTAGCAGTATATATATATATACTTATTAATGCCTTATTCTACATGACCATATTCTACAAGTAATAAGCCATTAGTTGAGAGTTTTTCCTCAATAACCCTCTAAGTAGTGTGTATTTATTGCAAGTAAGGAAGTTGTTGTACATGACTTTGGGTCTTAATATGCTCAATATGGGCCTAATAAGGCAGCAGTGCCACAAGAATAGTAATGCTCCCATAATAACACAAATATGATCTATCAACTAATGGCTTATTACTTGTAGAATAGTTGATGGTTAATTTGTGTACCTTAATATAAAGTGTTACCTAAAATATCTATATATACTGTACATGAGAAATGAAAGAAGCATAGTGCAGAAAAGGATAAGATAAAATATAATATTTATACAAACATAAGTTAAAACATACATTACAATAATTGTTTTATGCAAAACTTAAACTAAACATTTGAATTAAAAGATAAAAGAAAATCAATATTTCTAATGAAAGTAAACATGTGCAATAAAAAAAGGAAAAGAATAACTGGAATAACAATATTAATTAAAAGGTAATAAGTAAGTAATAAGAGGCTAATGTTAATACGTGCAACAACAATTTCAAATCAAATAATATAAAGCACAAATGCAAGAAGGAAATATAAAAACGTGCACATTGCGTATTATAGAGCAATTATACATATGTTAAAATGTGTATTTTACAATAGATGCAGTGTTTTAATAGAGATATTAGGCGCGTTCACACCGACTCCGGGGACTTCGGGTGGCAGTATACTCCGTGAAGTGGTTTGCGGCCTGCCAGTAAACCCAAAGCAGAAGAAGAAGAAGAAGAAGAAGTGTCAGCGGCTTCATTTGACTTAGGCCCATTCCCAAACCGCACCCTACCCCTACACCCTACACCCTACACCCTACCCCTACACCCTACACCCTACCCCTAACCCTACACCCTACCCCTCCGTTTGCGTGTTCACGCCCTATGGTCCACGCGGAGGGTCCGCCATATTAAGGGCTGTTCCAAAGCAACGAGTGTGGAGGGGGAGGGGGCTATCAAGCCCTCAAACAGCGAGTCTGCAGCGGTGCTGACTTGAGACCGGTCTCTCCCTGACCGGAGTCACGCTGTGTGTGTCCGTCGGGAAACACGCTGTGTACAAGTAGTTCCAGCAAACATCCACTGATAGACTGCGATGTTAACGACCTCATGATGACCTCATATGTTTTTAACTTAGGATCGTACCTGTGTTTAGTCTAGAAAAAGGTAAATGTGTGCATTTTATTATAAAGTTGTGTATATTTACAGACCGTTGCAAAAACTAAGAAGCTTATAAACATCAGGTTTAAAACTAAAAGAGCTTTGAAACACAATGAAAGATGTTTGGAGTTTTATTTTAGTTATTAATTTAAACTTTTTGTCTAAGAGATGCTGATTTGAAACCGTTGTTACATACAGTTACGGCACTTCCTGTTTCTGCCGGAGAGGGGAGGCCGTCCCAAAGCTGGCTGCTGCTCCCTCCATCTGACAGGAGGAGCCTCGTTGAGCTGCGAGTGTGGCTACAGACGGAGTTCACTCCATCACGGAGGGGTAGGGTGGAGGGAGTGGTTTGGGATTGGGCCCAATCCTCCCTCAGGGAACTAAAGAGTTCTCATGAACTAAGTTCTGAGGAACCTTTGTGGGAAAAGCACTGCGGTGTGAAAGCGCCTATTAATGCAGAATTACACATTTAGAGTGTTTTAGCTTCTGATTTTCGAAGTCCATCTTCAATCTATTGACGCGTAGTACATTCAAGTATTATTTTAAATGATCACACATATTCACATTCTGAAACGCTCCCCACTGTAAAGACTCTCGTCCTGCATGTCAATATTAAACCGTCAAAGCTTCTGTCGATGGACGGAATCCAGCAGGCGATACAAAATTAATGAGCTGTTCGAAATAACCTTTTAGATGTATGGCGGGGAAAAAATTGCACCAGAGGGAGATTAGGGTTTTCGGAGCGGAGACCCTCGATGAAAGATGTGTTTTCAGGTTAGAGGACCCTCATTAAAATATCCCAGCATTCCTGTCGTGCGTGCAGCGGTAACAAACAGGCCCTCAGCCCTTCGTTTAGGAGATGCTTAATGGGCGCATTAACACTCTGCGGCTGGCTGCTGGAGTACATCGCACCACAACCAAATCCATTCCTACCCCACCTGAATACAAACGGCGTGTTTAAGGAGAAGAAATAAGATGTATCAAACGACCCAGAGTGCTTTGCAAACATCTCGCATAGCGTCATTTCTCAAAAGGGCTGTAATGTGCTATAGGTGGTGTTTTATTATGTAAAATGCCACTTTAGTACCGTTCATTCATTTATTTAACATCAAAAAGGCGCAGGATTTTAAATTAGCAGAAGAGAAATCATATAGATATATAGATAGATTTTGAATAGTGTTTGCCATTTGTCCATACTAACCAGGCCCAGTGTCCACATAAGGAATAACTCTTCTATAACGATGTTTCTCCGTAATTCAACACCCCTTAATATCGATAGTTGGTGATTCCAACGTTGATGTATCGCTGCAAATCTTCCAAACTATTTCCCAGGCATATAACTTGTGTTGTGCCCCCCGTGAAAACAATAATCAAACAGCCCTTGTGTGCTATTTTAGCTTTCTGTGATTGCCACTCAGCCCGGCCCGAGAATTCATTTCACCGCAGGTCGTTTTTTTTGTTCCATGCTGTCATTTGGATTTGCTGAGAGGATGCAATTTCCTTTTACTTTTCCCTGTAGTTCTTTGCAGCATTAGGTAACTGCAGACAAAGGCAGATTCTAGTATTCTCACTGGTGCCTCATGCAGACGTTTGAAGCTGCTGATACTGGCGAGACCTTTCCAAAAGAACTCACCGTATTCCAGGCGGGGGTGTCGGATATATCTTTGGATGTATGAGATATAGCATGTTGTATTCTTATGTTGCCTGATCCGTACTATGCTAATATCAGTATCACAGCACGCTGGTATTCACTTGGTGCTATTTGAACATGAACAATGTATTTTAGAGTCCTAACAACCTTTGATTGTTAAGTCTTAGTGTGGCTTATGCTGTTTACTTCACAGGAAATCAATTCCTCCTCATGTGTGCACCTCTTGATTGATTCAGTTGCATTTATTTTATTTTTAAAAGAGCCCAAAATCTAATTTCAGGGTATTCTTCTTGTCAAAGTGTCGATGCTGAATCAACATCAAAATAGTCTGGAAAAGTAATGAATAGCTCACGAAAAACCCATAGATTCACCATGTTTACCACATGATGAATGCACATATATGCATGTGTGGTTTTCAGATATTTACACTTATCTTATGCAAGATATCACATTTGGAAACACTATTTCTTATGCAGATAACACAATTCCAGCCAAGGTAAAATGACTTGTTCTTCAGTCATGTGAACGATATGACTGCTTCATATGGCCTTCGTCAGTAGGTTTAGTTTGCCAGGTGCCATCGACATGTAGAAATCCCATGGTTCTGAAGCCGTAAAGCTGGAATATCAAAGCCTTTTTCATTAGCTTTGTCCATCAGGCTTCTACGTTCTGGGGTTTTCTATCCATCTGTCTATTCGCTCTCATTAACGTGATATTTCGGGAATTCGTTGAGGGAACAGAAACTTCCACTTGGACATAATGATGGACTGATTAGACTTTCATGCCAAAGTGTATGACCATATCTTCCCAAAAAGGTCTAATGGGATGAAATTACAATATTTCTGGTTTCCGAGGCAGCAATTGCAGTTTGGACATTTCACTTCTCTGGAACAGATATCCTACATGTAAGGTCACTCAGGAGTTTAAAGGCCCGGACACACCGAGCCGATTTCGGCCGTCGATAGATGTCTGGACGTCGATGAGCGTCCTGTCGCCCTACTCAGATTGGTGTGTCACACACCGTCGTGTCTTTTCGGCCGTGCCGACACCTTCTGTGTCTGTCGGCAAAATAAATCACTCCGATTGGCTGTTCAGCTTAGCGAATCAGTGCATGAGAAGCGAAACGGAAGTGAAGAAGGCACACGCAGACGGCTATTATTTTTCATTTTCCCAGTACCGCACTAAACATGTTTTCGATTATAAGTCGCTATGTGAAACAGTCTGTGATGGATGAGAGTGAAAATGGAACGCATGCTATTTGTTGTTTGTATATATCACGCAGTCTGTTCTTCTTCTCTCGGTTATCACGCAGTCTGTCTTCCGGTTGTTGCCTCTTTTGAATGACGAATACACACTACCGCCGCCTGCTGGTAAGGAGAGTTATTGCCACTCACGCATGCGCAGTTCGTACGTGCTTCTTGGCCGTCGGCTGAAGTCTTTGTGGTGTGTTCCAGTGCGACACATGGCCAAGACGCAGAGACGCAACAGTCGGGTCCGTCGGGACGTGTTCTTTGGAGTCAGTTTGGTGTGTCAGGGCCTTAAGAGGCTGAACATGGCATCACAACTTCCCAGTTTAGAGGCGGTTTACCTTCCTTTCCTCCAGCAGAGGATACGGCGTCATGGGAAGCATTTTTTAAGATCTGACTAAAAGTAAAACATGTTTTAAGATCCAACATTTCTCAAAATAAAATCACTTTTGGTCAGATGTTAAAAAAGGATTCTCATGTTTTATCATCATGTAAGTAGAGTAATATTTGTGTATATCAATTTGACACAGCTTATTTTTTGTATTGTATAATAATTCTCATGTTACATTTTTGTATTATTGTTTTACACATTCAAAATAAATCAAATCAAATGTAGCCCTCGACCTCTTCCGTACTTCCGCCTCTCTTCCTGTCAGCTATCATATTCAAAAAGTCCCCAATACCTCCAAAAACAACATTTATTTTCTGAGATAAATATTAGACCTGACATGCAACATTTCATGTGTTTCGCATGCATAGTTTCCCCCTTAATCACCCTTATAGAATCATGCTAACTTGTTACCTTTAGCTATACAGGTAGTTGTATTGGTGTTTCTTATTTTGACTTGTTTAGGACTAAAGCCCAACGTCTCGAAAACACGACTGTACTTGATTTTAAGACTTGAGACTTTGTGACTTGAAAAACAACAACCTGGACATGTGCCAATAACAAAACAACACCACTGCCAAGCAGACTGGCAAGCTATAGGCTCCTGAACCGAGAGCAGCAAGATTTACGAGAAATCATCTTAATGCTGACGAACGAGGGCTCTTAGAAAAGCCCTGGCAGGGAAAGCAGGATCCATCTGTCTTGACCTTGCTCTCGTTTGGTTACAGTCATTATGAAGTGCTTTGATAATGAATTAGATGATGTTTGCACAGAGCACTGTAAATGATACCTCAACGGAAGCTCTCCCAAGCAACGTATTCTAGCTCGTTAATCATCTCAAACATTCCAGCGCCCCCAAATCAGGTGTTTATCTGCGTCAGACTTTGCGAAAGCTGCTTCGTTTTGCCTGAGTTATTGTCTTTTCATTAACTTCTCTCTATCCTCCCATCTCGTGCTTATTCACTCCTTCGACTCTCCTTTAGACGACCTTCGACACTCCCCCCCCCCCCCCCCCCTTTCCGTTGCAGTCTTTCCATCCTACGTTCCTTCTCTTAACGTGACACATCCTGAGCTTTGCTTCACGGAGAGGTCTCCTGCAGTGGGCCTTAGCTGCAGAATTGCTCACTGGCTGCATTATCCAGCAACATGCTCTAAAAACAGAAAGAAAGTGTAATCGGGCGGGCAGCCTCGGGTGCACCGGAGCCTCGGCTTGTTCGCGTGTATCAGAGACTCTAATAAGAACAGACATTCTTCTTCTGGGGGAGAGGAAAATATCAACCTTATTTCCAGGTACTGAGTCAGGAAGGTAAAGTTTGTTGTGGAAGTCCCGACAGAGACGGAGAGTCTGACTGTCTCATTGGGTTTTACACCGCCGTTAACTGAATGAGTAACGAGGTCTGCGGTGGAGTTAACTCACTTACTAAAGTACAACTGCAGCTACATGACCCTAACCCACACTGTCAGCCCCCCCCCCACACACAGAGTCCGAACGCCAGGGAGCTCGTACATATCTCTGGGGAAAATGTTTCTCTTAGGTTAGTTTCAGGCGTCTGAGTTTAATTTGTACAGAAGACGATGAGAGACACATGTGATTTGTGTCTTTGGATCCGACCAAAAGCGATTTTTCTTTATTGAGATCCGAGAAAAAAAAGAGATTCAAATCTGAATTCTTATTTTTATCTCAGAATTCCTTGAAATAATTATTCTGGAGTTAATTAATTATCTGGAAAACAAATTCTGTATGCCTTCAATTAGTTTTAGGTGTTTAAGTTCGATTCGTACGGAAGAGAATTAGGGTTAGGGTTTGTGAATTAAATTGTTTTTTAATTCAGATTTTTCTCCCAGAGTTTAAATCTTTCTTGAATTATGAGTTTAATCCCAGAATGTTCCCTTTTTTTTTCTTGGATTTACCTCAGATTTCTGACTTTGACTAATAATTCGTATTTTTCGCAGAACTCTGAGTTAAATCTCAGGTTTCTCACTTTTCTTGGATTTCTCACTGTTTTCTCAGAATTATAACTTGATCTCAGAACAAAAAATAAACAATTTTACTTTTGTTCAGACCTTGGTTTGCTCATTTAGGCACTTATAATTTGGTTATGCATTGTTTTAAATGAAGTTACTCTTTACATTCTTGCATAATTCAAAATTGATGTAGTAGAAAACTGATAAAAGTGAAAGTCCCGACTACATCCTACATGTCCCATAATGCATCAGCTTCCCTTCGTGAGGAAGACTTGTGTCTACCCATAGTTTGTAACATAGCCTCTCTGTTATCATTTCTAACCGAGCCATTAAAGAAATGCAGCTGTTTCTACTGTCTACGTTCACTTCTCGTGGTGTTCCCTTCAAATCTTTAAACAGTCTACATTTTAGGATTATGACGTTTGAGGTGATTGTTTTTATTCAGCTTTTTCTCTGTTACTTACTAAGTAATGAAAGACAATTTCCCGATAAAAACTAACACGCAAACACTCGACAGACTTTGACAAACTGCAAACGACAGCTTATTAAATTAGCTATTATTTTCACAACAATTCTGTATTTCTTCAGGTTTGTTCCATTTGTTTAATAAATAACTTTGCTAGTTATGCTGTAATAAAAACTCTTATTCATACCATCTGAAAATAAAATAAAAAACTCCTTAAAGGCTTGAGATGCAACTTTTAGGGGCTTGTAATATCTGAGACAGAATCCATATGCAAGTTCATTTTAACGCCCAAATGGCTCAATCGCTGCAGCAAAACCAGTATCTCCCAGCACCTCTTATAATTATATTGAATTGCGATTGTTTTAAAGACAGCATGGACGCAGTTTGTGCTAATGATATGCATCAATGCTCTCACTATTGTTACAGCTTTTCTACCTGTCATGGCAATCATTTCCTCAGTATTGACTTCATAGTGGCTTTGATACGTTGCAACAACATCACATGAGAAAGCATTTTTTAAAGAGTTTTTAAGTAAAGTATTCAACCAACCATAGACTCAGATGTGATAAGTGTGTGACCCGGGGTTAATGACAGCGAAGGAGATTCATGAGGTGAACTTACAGTTACTTGAATGAACAACCGCATACAGGAACCTTTAATGATCCATGAGCGCCTTATCGGAAGCTCATTTCTTTTTCCAATACGTCATAAAAGCCTGCCAGAGCTCAGGTATGAACAGGCTGAAGCACTGGGTGAAATGATGCGTGTGCAGGGGTGGCGTGCTAAGATAAAGCAGCAGAAGGGAGGGAAGGTGGAGAGGTAAAAGCAACAATGCATTGTGCTGTTAAGGGAATTATTCAATCAATGTAATTCTATTTATATATCATGTGACAAATGATACATTCGTCTCAGGGGGCTTTTCAGTGTGTAGCATGGAGCCACCTCTTTCCTTAGAGCCTTGCAGTGTACAAGGAAAGCTCCCCGAATAAAACAATAATTAACGTAAAAAACTGGGAGAAACCTCAAGGTTACATTGTCAGATATGAAGAGTTATTTATTTAATTGAATCAGCAGCAAAAACAAAAGTCTTCAGTCTGGATTTAACAAAAAAGTACTTTAACGAATAAATTATATGAAAAAAGGTTTACTTTTGATAATAGTCTGTACTTCTTTTTACAAAGTAAGTAGCTGTTTTTAAATGCCATTTAATAATTTATTTATGCTGTATTTGTTCTTAAATGTCTTTTGTTTTTAGTAAAGCACTTTGAATCGCCACGTGCTGAAAAGTGCTATATAAATAAAATTGCCTTGCCTTAATATTCAGGACTTCTTCCTGAAGTTGAGTATTTTAAGACTTTCTTTTAGGTAAGGATCTGAGTACTTCTTCCACCTTTGATTTAGGGGACATTAGTGCATAGAGATAGTTAGAACAAAGATGTCACTTGTTTGTTCCCTTTTAATTTTCTATTTTGAAATGTTTGTTTATTTCTTACTCTTTTTCATTTCACATTATGTGCAAGGCCTTGTTTACATGCTCCTGTGACGGACAAAAAATACCAAATAGGGATGAATAAAGTATATCTTAACTTAATTTATGAAAGGTGTTTTCTAAGCGTCTATGAGTCCTTGTGACAGAAGTTTAGCCTAATGATCGAAGCCTGTTACTCAAACTGATTTACTGGCAGGTAAACAAACTTTGTGAGTGCCGCTGCCTCTCCTGCATCGAAAGTCAAAGAGTCAGAGCTGAGATTAAGCCGCTTCTTGAAGAGGAACTGGCAGAGTGTCAAGCCTGCTGAGCGAAGTTTTGGTAACTCATACATCTTGTTGTAGAGCAGATTGCGCTCGGTGGGGGGTGCACCTGGCATATTTAACCCCGCTGCCCAGGGTTCCTGTGAGATGAGAAGGGCATCGGTCCCAAAAATCAGCTTTTTGGTGATTATCATCCCTCCCTGCTGGCACAGAGAGCTTCTTTCTAGCACATCAGGACAGATACAATGATGGATTTGTGTGGAGGTGTTTCACATCAGTGGTCCGATGTCAAATTATGAAATGAAAAGAGACCCTTGAGAACAGAAGGCTCTCGTTGAGATGTAGAATCTGATGCCCCTTTCACACCAACGTGGTTCCAGGGCCGGTTCGGAGCTGGAGCTTGAAAAGCACCGTTTTTTTCTGTTCACACCGCAGCGGAGCCGCCTCTAAGCTCCGGAATCCGGTTCGTTTCAAGCACCAAAAGGTTGTCGGTCTAGAAAGCAAGCACCGCATACGTCACGCTTACGTCTGAAGATCTGGGCTGTGTCCAAATAACACGCGACATCCGCCTTTCCGCCAGCTTCAACATGATCTGTGGAAATAACATTGAGAATCAGTTGTAATGTTATACCATAGTAATTAATGCTGCAAAGCTGGGTATTTTGAGCTTGGCGCATGCAGAAGCTAACAACAGCTAGCTCTAACGCCATCGAATAGGACGTATATTTACCTTCTTTCTCCTACGGAGTCGTCGTTGATGATGATGATTGTAAAGAACTTTTGAATGTAGCATGTAACGACTGTAAAGTTGGTAGTCAAGTCGTCCCATTTCTTCCATTTCGTTTCGACAGAGCAAAACCAAAACGAGTAGCGCTTCAATACAATCGGCCATTGTTGTTGTTGTCGATGTGAGGGGGTTCCGCACGGTTTGCCTTTATGAAGCAGGCACGCAAACGGTTACGTCATGACGCAAACGATGACGCAGCACCAGTCGGGCTCTGAGCGGTGTGAACAGAGCGGGAGCTAATCCGAAGAACCGGTTCCGAACCAGAAAAGCTCTAGCACGGAGCTAGAATGGGAAAAGCCTTGGTGTCATTCAGTGACTAGTAATGAGTGGAGATGGCTTTAAGTTTTTAATGTTTTAAATGAGGGCTTCTCAGTCGGTTTGGTGGCCACTCCTAGACACATTTTTGCACAAGTGGCACGCACAGTGTTCATGGGTATTTCTGAAAAGAACATACTTTATGTGCTTCATCCTCGACTATTCAGGAACTGTTAGGGATTCTTTCTGTCTTTACTCCTAGACATTTCACCTATTCTGTGTGTTGACATTTACGACCATCCCTGCTTCTAATCTCCCGTAAGGAATGTGTTAATGCAGTCGTATGTTGATACTAGGTTTTATGGCCTGACCTGCCGGGCACAGGGGGGTTTTACGACTGTGAGAACACTGGCTTTCTAAGCTCCACGGATGTGAGAGACATCTCCTGTGTCTGCAGATGTGTACACCCATCCCCAATATGTGGATTTGACTCTCTGTAAACTAGTTAAAAGGTCTACCAAGATGCGAGGCTGATCAGATTTGACATGTCAACCCACAAATGCAGTCAGAACCTTTGACTGTGTGACTTGTGATGTGAATTTCTCCGGCCGATGCTTGTATTAAAGATCCGTGTTTGACATCAGAACTCGTCCCGTGTCTCCTTCATGAGTCGGTGACTCCCACTGCATTGCTGCACAGAAGTTTCCTCCACGGGAACTAGTTTGTCTCTAAAAAGCTGTTTTCACATTCCTCTACTCAAGGGGAAACCAATTGGGACTTCCATAGCATTTTAGATTCAAACTCCAACTACATTTGTTACTTCACGATGGAAAACACCAAATCCCTGTGTAGTACACAAACATATTGACAAGAAAACAACACAAATCAGGGGAGTGAGAGCTGCTGAAAGTTTGGACAACAAACATTAGAGTTTGCGGTAGATTAATGTAAATCGGACCTCTGAGCTTTTTTCACCATCTACAAAAACTAGATTTTGAAATAAAAAAAGGTCCAATGCACTCTTCTGGCACAAAGTCACAGAGCATTTAAGGGCTTGGTTTAACAACCCCCGCAAAGCAGCAAAAACGCAGCCCTAGTTTTATCGTTTACAAGCTTTTTTATGTGTAAGTATATCACTCTGAAATAGTCATCGGATAAAAAAAGCTTTCAGCGCCTCCGATCTTTTTTTTTCTTACTTTCTTTTTCCCTTTAAGAACACTTTCATAAAAACTTGTTTGAACTTCTGAGAGCTTTTGCTTTTTTGAAGCAATAAGACCTTAATGTATGTTTTACTACCACTATTGCTTTGTTTGGCCCTGCCAGCAAAAAGCACAAGCTAGTGAACAACAGACACAAATCACTGATCGCTACTTGGAGAACACAGACGTGAATATCTTAGAGATGAAAATGATATCTCCAGAAGTTGACTTACAGTGTTGAACCAAGCACAAGTAGAAAGTATCAATAAGAAAGAAAGTCTAGATGGGGAGGGAGAACCTTTGTTGTACTTTTTACATGTGAAATAAGTATATATCATAACAGAGAGGACTTTAAAGAGGACATTATATGCATATGTTCAGGTGTATATCAGTATGTAGTGTCTCTACTTTAAAGAGTGCTCTCCTGCTGATGTTCAGGTGTATATCAGTATGTAGTGTCTCTACTTTAAAGAGTCCTCTCCTGCTGATGTTTAGGTGTATATCAGTATGTAGTGTCTCTACTTTAAAGAGTGCTCTCCTGCTGATGTTCAGGTGTATATCAGTATGTAGTGCCTCTACTTTAAAGAGTCCTCTCCTGCTGATGTTCAGGTGTATATCAGTATGTAGTGTCTCTACATTAAAGAGTCCTCTCCTGCTGATGTTCAGGTGTATATCAGTATCTAGTGTCTCTACTTTAAAGAGTCCTCTCCTGCTGATGTTCAGGTGTATATCAGTATGTAGTGTCTCTACTTTAAAGAGTCCTCTCCTGCTGGTGTTCAGGTGTTTATCAGTATGTACTGTCTCTACTTTAAAGAGTCCTCTCCTGAGACACAGGAATTTTAGCCTTTGCAGACTATTTAGGGAGGCGTATGGCGCAGTGGGTATAGCCTTGGTGTTGGCATCCCGAGGGTCACAGGTTCAAACCCCACTGCAGTCAGCATGTCGTTGTGTCCCTGAGACTCTTCACCCCAAATTGCTCCTGTGGGGATTGTCCACTGTATCGAGAATTTAAGTCGCTTTGGAGAAAAGCAACTTACAAGTAACATGTAGTGTAATGTAATTTACATGCACAAAAACCTATATATCACACGACAGGAAAGGGAAACCACAACAAGCATAATTGGACCACTTTATTTATCTTATTAATTTCCCCTCTCTCCCCCGTAGGAGCACCAGAGACAGCGATGCAGACGAGGATGAGGATGAGCCGCGGGTGAGTCGCGGCTGCACCCTTCAGTACCAGCGGGCCGGGGTCAAAGTGCTGACCCAGTTCCACACCACCTCCACGGAGGGCACGGACCAGGTGATCACCATGCTGGGCCCTGATTGGCAGGTGGACGTCACGGACCTGGTGCAGGACTCCCTGAAGGTGGCCGACCCCCGGATAGCAGAGCTGGTGGACCGGACGGTTCTGGTGGGTCTGGAGCTGGGGTCCACCACGCTGAAGGTAAACCGGACGCCTTTTTATTTGATACGATACGATATACTTTATTGTCCCCGTAAGGACATTTGTTCTGGACTCCGTCCTGCAGTTCCGCATACATGTACAAACAGTTAGAAAAATATCCCTCTTCACCGGCTTGAGCTTCAGTCTCAGGATCCATGTATCTGTGATCCTCTCCAGAATGGAAGGAGTCATCACATACAGAGCATCAACTAGTTCCTTCACAGTGTCCTTCACATGCTGATATCCAAGAGAGGGAGTCACACAGTCACAAGATGGAGGAATAGAAAGCAGTACATCCTGTCATGTACACAATTCTCAACATTCTGACTTTTTCCTCAAAATCCTGACTTTTTCCTCAAAATCTCAAAATCCTGATTTTGTCTCAAAATCCCCCAAAATCTGACTTTTTCCTCAAAAATCTGACTTTATCTCAAAAATTTAAAAAAATCGGACTTTTTCTCAAAAATTTAAAAAAATCTGACTTTTTCTCAAAATACGTACTTTTTCTCAAAATCTCAAAATTCTTACTTTTTCTGAATACTTCAAAATGTTAATAATCCCTCGTCACCAGCTTGAGCTTCAACCTCAGGATCCACGTATATGTGATCCTCTCCAGAATGGAAGCAGTCATCACATACAGAGCATCAACTAGTTCCTGAGCAGTGTCCTTCACATGCTGATATCCAAGAGAGGGAGTCACACAGTCACAAGATGGAGGAATAGAAAGCAGTATTCAATGTTTACTTCAGATTAGCTCCACGTCAGAAATGAGCATGCTTGATGTCTCTCTCCATAGAGGCTGAGTCATCATGTTAATCACATAGCTATCATCTGCCTCAAACAGTCCTGATGCTCTTCTAGGTCATCACACATCCTGTCATGTTCACAGCTACAGTTGGGATATATGTTACTCTCATGTTGGGAGAGGACATTCAGGATTTTCCCAACACAAACATAATAAACATTAAAATACATACACATGTCAGCACACAAAACACAGACGCACATACTGACAATGGCGGCCTACTGTACAACCCTTATGGCCAACAGTTAAAAGTACATTACGTTACATGTGAGCGTTAAGAAGCCTAATGGACAGAGGCAGGAATGAGTGCGTAGCGTTCGGTGCTGTGATTCGGCATTAATCAGCAGTGAGAAACGAAGTGTCTGGAGGTGACAAACGACGCGTCTGAGTGAGAGGCGTGAAAGCAGCCGTGGTGTTCTTGAACGTGTGCACCACACACAAACTGAAGGTTGAGTTTAATAGATGAGGAAGGAAGATTTCAAAGTTGGAGATCATTACTCTTTCTGAGTTTCTGAAGGAGCTGCTTTCTTTTGGAGATTGTCGATGCCTTTAAAAGCAGGTTTCGTACTTTTTTGTCATAGATTTGCTGAACTTTTCAATTGATATCAATGGGCTGTTCAGTCTGTCGCCATTCAAACCTCTGATCCTCCAACTTTTACCCCCTAAGCGATCTTAAATGATATAAGTCTGACTTTTGAACCTTAGAAAATAGAAACCTCTTGGTCGAAAGTGTTTCTAAAGAAGCTGCTTTCTGTTAGAGATTGTTGATGCCTTTAACATAACATTTAATTAAATTTTTCTGACGCTTTTATCCTTAGCAACTTGCAAAGCGTAATGTTTACAGCCCTTTTTATTCCGTTCATGTTTCGATTTCAAGTGTGTGCTGTTGTGAAAGTCCACTTCATTCTCAGGTATAAGAGCAGATAAATTAAAGTGCATTTAAATGCATCGGATGAGACAGGTGCAGAAGTCCTTAAAGAGAGAAAGCGGCACAAGCTATGAGTCCTGGCCAGTGATTTACGGACGCTTCGCCGGTCATTTATGGGGACAGAGAGAAGTAACGGTTGGCGGGAGTTTTGATCACCATAAAAGATCTCCGTTTTATTCTGTCAGCAGAAAGAATGGCTGTCTGATTGATGCGTCCGATGATGGCGAACTAGGGAGGACAGATATAAGTCGCTGATTCATCATTTTAAACGTGCAATGGATCATTTGTAATCTGTTGAAGGGTTTGAATAATTATACACCAATTTACCACCAGACCTAAGTTGCCAGACTGGCTCATAGCAGCTGTAAATAAATGAATGAATACATAGATAAGGTGCCCAGAAAATATGTTGTCCCTCAAACAACTAAAAGATTATGGATTGATTCAGAAAAACCTGCTAGAGCTAAACTAATCCTATTGCATTACAGTGCTCTAGAAATAAAACGTGTATTTTTTCCTTAGAAAATTACATATTCAAAGGAATGATTGCTAATTGCTACTGCTAACATGCTAACACTGAAGCTAATATGTTAATGCCTGGCAGATGTCTTTACGAGCGGTACCATCATCCAGTTATAGCTAAAGTCGAAAGTGAAGCCAAGGAGGTTAAATCCTTAAATGTGCATTTTGACTAATGGCCAGCAGGGGGCGGCATAAATAAGTCTGATTGTATAGAAGTCTGTAATAAAATGACCCTCCCTCTTCCTTCATTTACTACCTTTGTCAACATTTCCCTGATGAGTTTATGGTCTTGATCTTTAGTCTCAAGTCTTCTTGAATACTTCATGATGTGTATTTAGTAAATTGTGGTCCAATGGAAGATAAAGCAGAGAAAGCTTTAGGGAATCTACACAATTTACACTTAAAGGTGACATGTCATGCTTTTCCGGTTATCACCCCTTGTGTGTTATGAAGGTTTTTATGCATGTAAACGGTGTGCAGAGTCAAAACCCTCAAAGTGCACCCTGTAGCGAGTAAAACTCTAACACAGAAAGACCTCCCCAAAACGCCTCGTTGGAGATACGTCACTGTCCATTTGATTCTTCCGGGGACATCATGATGTCATGTCGTCCCCGGAACGAAATGGACCAATCCGTGGAGCCGTTACGTTACCTCCGCGGAGCCGTTACGTTAAGCCCCCGCTGATTGGTCCAAATTGACCAATCCACGGACTTCCTCACACTCAGTGCAGGCAGCTCTGCTGATCTCTCCTCCCTGGCTGCAGGCTGATAACAGACAGTTGGGATCGCGGCGAAATCCTCTCTGCAGACCCATCCTCTCAGCGTTCATCAACCTTTTTCTTACTCGATATCAAGCCCCACTTATTGTTTTGACTTCGGCTGTGACTTTGTGTGTGCTCAGGGTGAGTTTGGCTGTGTTTCGCTGTGTATCGCTAAACAAGGAAACAACACCTCCACGGAGCTCAGCGAGATTCACAACGTCCCGACTGGTCCCGACCAATCAGAGCACACTGGGCTCACAGGGGGGGGGGGGGGCAAGAGCTGCAGCGAGCCGTTTAGTGGAGAGAGTGAATAAACATACTTTACAGAGATGCTGTGAGAAACCAATGTGAGTTTGGAAAATTGCACAGTATAAATCTATTCTAGTAGACCTCAACAATGGAACTATGATCAGTGGAAATGGCCATGACGTGGAACCTTTAAATGTGTCCTCACAGCAGCTAAGTTTTATGATTCATGTTCATGGCACCATCAATGCAGCATCTGTACAAAGATGTCGTGGTAATCTATGCAAAAGTTTTCAAGACATATCACTTCAATCTAAACCACGACTCACTATTTACCACATTTCATAGCAATCGATCTAGTAGTGTGAATGATTGTGATATGTCAGTCTGTAAACAGGGCTAACAGGGCTACTAATAACGTGGACATTGTATGTGTAGGGAATGACTGAAATGGCATAAAACAAATGTATTTAAAGTATTTAAACAATCCTTAAAATACAATAAAGAAAACGGAAATGATGTACAATGAATACTTTTTTGAAGTCATTGTAAAATATGTCCAGTTCTCAAAGCTTATTTTACAAAGGACAGTGAAATGAATTTCTGAAAGGAACGGAGTAGATCTCAACAATGCTCCTTTCAGTCTTTGAGAGGGTCTGAATGAGTGTTTGAGTCTCACATTGTCCACCAGCCCGAGAATAAGAAATAAGGAAAGGAGCAGCTTTTATTCAGTTGTGAAATATTTCACACACTACCCCTCCGTTCGCGCGCTCGCTCAGAGGGTCCGGCACATTGTGGAACAGCACGTAATGTGCCGGACCCACCAACGAGTGTGGAACGGTGTGGAGGGGGAGTGGGCCATCAAGCCATCAAACAGCGAGTCTGCATCGGTGCTGACTGGAGACCGGTCTCTACCTGACCGGACTCAACGCTGTGTGTGTCCGTCAGGAAACAAGCTGTTTACAAGTAGTTCCAGCAAACATCCACTGATGAGTTCACTCCGTCACGGAGGGGGAGTGTGTAGGGGTAGGGTGTAGGGCGTGGTTTGGGATTGGGCCTTTGGATACACAAGCAATATTTGAGGTTTAACGGTAAAACTAAAGATAAAAGAGTTTAATTATTCTGTGTTTATTTTCTTGTGATTGTGGCAGATTGATGACTTTCTAAGGATTCACAGAAACCTGGTGGGAATGGGGGTTTAATCCCGAGGATTACTGAACAATAGCTGCTTCTCAAAGACAAAGGCCAGACTTGGGCTGAATTCCCAGAGCGTCCTGTGATCGCAGATTATTTAATAAATATCTGCAAACAATAACCACTCGTCCAAAAAAACACACAAGCACAGAAATTGATTTGAAGCTAATCTACAAAATATTTCAATCTCACTGGAAATGAAACTTCAATATGTACTGTCTGATGAAGAAGTCATGAGTCCCGTTGTATCTCAGCAATGTGAACCCTTTGTAATAATAACGACCAGAGAGGACAAAAGTACACACATCCTTTCCTCAAGTAGAAGTACAGATACTCGTGTTTAAAGATACTCTGGTAAAAGGAGAAGTACTGACTAAACTTCTTTACTCAAGTCAAAGTAAAGAGGCTTTGAAGTGTACTTCAGTAAAAAGTACCCATAGCTAGCAGCTGCTTTAAAGAGTACCTGACCTCCCTTTATATCAATATAACAATAATGTCATTGTTAGCTAATGAATGTTTCCATGCTGAACAACGGCAACATGACAACGTTTCCATTGGTCCCTCTTCTTTAGAGAAGACCAGGAAGTGATGGATACACGGATCGTGTTCCAACCAATAGGCACGCAGTGACTCTAAAGAATAATGATCACGCACCAAACACACATTCAGACTAAAGGAACCAGCTGTTTGGAGAATGAGAGAAGTAGAAAGTACAGGTATTTGAGTTCAACATGTAATAAGTAGAAAGTACAGGTATTTGGGTTCAACATGTAAGAAGTAGAAAGTACAGGTATTTGAGTTCAACATGTAAGAAGTAGAAAGTACAGGTATTTGGGTTCAACATGTAAGAAGTAGAAAGTACAGGTATTTGAGTTCAACATGTGAGAAGTAGAAAGTACAGGTATTTGAGTTCAACATGTGAGAAGTAGAAAGTACAGGTATTTGAGTTCAACATGTAAGAAGTAGAAAGTACAGGTATTTGTGTTCAACATGTAAGAAGTAGAAAGTACAGGTATTTGTGTTCAACATGTGAGAAGTAGAAAGTACAGGTATTTGGGTTCAACATGTAAGAAGTAGAAAGTACAGGTATTTGTGTTCAACATGTAAGAAGTAGAAAGTACAGGTATTTGGGTTCAACATGTAAGAAGTAGAAAGTACAGGTATTTGGGTTCAACATGTAAGAAGTAGAAAGTACAGGTATTTGGGTTCAAAATGTAAGAAGTAGAAAGTACAGGTATTTGAGTTCAACATGTGAGAAGTAGAAAGTACAGGTATTTGTGTTCAACATGTAAGAAGTAGAAAGTACAGGTATTTGAGTTCAACATGTAAGAAGTAGAAAGTACAGGTATTTGAGTTCAACATGTAAGAAGTAGAAAGTACAGGTATTTGAGTTCAACATGTAAGAAGTAGAAAGTACAGGTATCTGTGTTCAACATGTAAGAAGTAGAAAGTACAGGTATTTGGGTTCAACATGTAAGAAGTAGAAAGTACAGGTATTTGGGTTCAACATGTGAGAAGTAGAAAGTACAGGTATTTGGGTTCAACATGTAAGAAGTAGAAAGTACAGGTATTTGGGTTCAACATGTAAGAAGTAGAAAGTACAGGTATTTGTGTTCAACATGTAAGAAGTAGAAAGTACAGGTATTTGAGTTCAACATGTAAGAAGTAGAAAGTACAGGTATTTGAGTTCAACATGTAAGAAGTATAAAGTACAGGTATTTGAGTTCAACATGTAAGAAGTAGAAAGTACAGGTATTTGTGTTCAACATGTAAGAAGTAGAAAGTACAGGTATTTGGGTTCAACATGTAAGAAGTAGAAAGTACAGGTATTTGGGTTCAACATGTGAGAAGTAGAAAGTACAGGTATTTGGGTTCAACATGTAAGAAGTAGAAAGTACAGGTATTTGGGTTCAACATGTAAGAAGTAGAAAGTACAGGTATTTGGGTTCAACATGTAAGAAGTAGAAAGTACAGGTATCTGTGTTCAACATGTAAGAAGTAGAAAGTACAGGTATTTGGGTTCAACATGTAAGAAGTCAAAGTAAAAAATCATCAGAAAAATAAGTTGTGGAGTAAAGTACTGATACCAGAAGTACAGTAACTAAGTATTTGTACTCCACTACTTCCCACCTCTGATAACGACACACATATAAATGGGTTTTATGGGAAATGGTGCCATTAAGTCAAGGTAGATTTGATGAGTGAATAAGCAGCAAGTTCAAAAAGTTCCCTCATTTTTATGTAGAGTTATATAGTCTATACAACTCAAAGGTGAGAAGGTAATTCAGTATGCAATAAATGAACAAATAACCGCCCCTATGAGATGTCACATTCACAAGAGCATTGTCTTTATTGGAGGAAATAAATGGATTTTATGGTCAAATTATGCCTATAACATAAAAAAAGGGGTTTTGAAGGTTATATGTATCAAGTAGAAGAAGTTCCACCTCCATGTTTATCTAAATATCCCATAGTCAGACTCTTGAAATATTATATGTCATGTGTGGGGGAAACCTCTGTGTAGCAATGCAGGAGGAGTCACCGACTCATGAAGGAGACACGGGGGAGCTTTGATGTCAAACACTGATGGTTTATTCAGGAGCCTCGGCCGGAGAATTCACAAAACAAGTCAAAGAGTCAGAGGTTCTGACTTCACGGTAGAGTTGCCACGTCAATCCTGAAGAACCCCAGATGTATTTAGCTAGTTCAGAGGGAATAATCAACATGGTGCATAACAAGATAGACTGATAACACCTCTATCAGCTGACGCCATCAGGCAGGACGAGGGAGACAAGACACTGACGTCCGGTCCCCACGGCGGAGTGCGTTGAAGCTTCGACGCTTCTTCCCATTCACTATGAACTGCATTGTGGTTCCGTCGCTTCGCGTTGCTCGCTTCAAAAGTTGAGACAAGTTCAACTGTTCAATCTTCGACGGAAGCCTCAGCCAATCAAATCATATGCCAGTACAAGCTCGAGCCAATCAAACCGCGCGCTTGTGTGTCCGGGGCGGGAGATTAATGTGATTGGTTGTTGGTCTCGCTCCAGACACGCCCACCGGCAAGCTTCAACGCACGCTGCCGTGTGGACGCACCGTGAGAGCACAGCAGCCAAGGTTACAGGTGAGTGTGCTCAGTCAGGACAGTATGAACTGGTAGTTCTGACTTCACGGTAGAATTTCCACGTCAATCCTGAAGAACTCCAGATGTGTTTAGCTAGTTCAGAGAGAATAATCAACATTGAGCAGAACAAGATAAACCATAACACCTCTATCAGCTGACGCCAACAGGCAGGAGCAGGGAGACAGAGCAGCCAAGGTTACAGGTGCGTGTGCTCAGTCGGGACAGAACTGATCAACTGGGCCACAGTTAGGGGCCTTGGGACATATTTCTCCAACACCATGTAATCTATGAAACTCTTTAGGGAGACGATCATGAATGCTATATTATGCTATATTTCATATTCACAAGAGCATTGTCTGATGACTTCGCTGGAAGGTAGAAATGGATTTATGATGAAATGGTGCCTTTAACATAAAGAAATCACAAGGTTAAGGTGTGTTGATTGAAGGTTACATGCGATTGTAATCTTTTATAACACAGGAGGTAAATGTAATCTATGAAAGTCTTTAGTGAGACGATGGTAAATTCTATAAAATGTCAAAAGCAATAACGACCTCTATGAGATTCCACATAAACAAGATCATTGTCTTTATGTCTCTCCAATCTTTGATCCGTGTAATAAAGTTAAATATGTCCCCAAAGGGAGTAATGGAGGGCATCAATAGAAAAACACTTAAATACAGTGGCTTGCTTATTTAGCTACATGTCCCATCATTTAACTATGTTTACTTTAAATAAAAGAAAGGTGAACTAACTCAAACTCTCATTACGTTAACTAAACAAAAATGTGATCAGTAGGAAAAGTGCTCTAAACAGAAATCAAGTAACAGATTAAAAAGTCTATTTTTAGACATCACAGTGCATTTATACAGAAGCTCAGGTTTTACGTTTCATACATATATCCCTAAATTGCATGTTGTATTAATCATGAATCAAAAATATTTGTACAATATCTACAACTCTAAAGAAAAGCAATGAAATGTGGAAACAGATAACGGCTTCTGTCCCGATGTCACATGTTCTTAACGACGGTGGACATTTGTCTCGTGTGGTTCCCCCCGCTCTGTCTCTCCACACTTTGATCTGTGTAATAAAGTGAAATCTGTCCCTGCAGAAAGTTAAAGTGATTATAGGAGTGACTATCAGGGACATCCGTCTGTTGCGAGGATCTGTCGAGGGAACCGTTTCCTCGCGGGGGGGATGAAGAGGTTTTATTTTGTACCGCTTTTGCACCCACTTACTCCGCCATGTAGGACGCCGTGTAATTGCCTGAAAGTTTACAGCTCGGTAAAAGTTGAAAGCGAGGGTCGTGTTTTTCTCGTCTTTTTTCAAGTGGTATCACGTTTGAGTTTCATCAGTTCATCGTCCTGGAAGAGAAGCACTTTGTGTTGGGTGCAAACAGGCAGAAAGAGGCAGAGTTCATGACACTGATGGAGGGTCTGATGATGAAATGGATGTCGTTTTTTATTTTGTATTCTACTCAATCTCAATCTTTATTTATTCATACAGCACATTTAAAACAACCTCAGTTGACCAAAGTGATGTACAGGCAATAAATATAATATAAAATAACACAATAGGAGTAAAATAATAAAACAATAATTAAAAACATGAATAACTAGAAACATAAAAACACAGAAATGTAAAAATGTAATGTTCAACTAGTTTGACATGTATTCTACTGATTCAATATAGTACAGACATTGCCCTCCCGTTAGTCATCCAGTTTCAGGATAAGAAAATGATATGAATAAATAATAAGTAATTCAGTATATAACACACACAAATAAACAAAATGATATATATACATACACATTAATAATATATAATATTTTTATAGCGCCTTTCAGGAAACCCAAGGTCGCTTTACAAGTCGGGTAGGGGGGGGGAGTAGCGGAAAAATAAACCTATTAAATTACATTCACATATATGTTCACCCATGTCCAGGGCGATAAGAAAAGAAAAGGTAAAAAATGAATGCATTCACGTCCATGTACAGATTACAAGACAGTTTCATTTCTCAGTCTATTTTTAAATCAATTATGGTTATAAAAACAACAAACAAACAAAAGGCATAAATATGTTTTTCTTCCCTTTCTTTGATTCTCGGAATCAGAATCAGAATTCCTTTATTTGTACCGGGGGAAATGTACATGATTACCACAGCAGATAGTGCAGATATATAGGAAGGACATGTCTAAATATAATAAAAATAATAATAATACATGGGATTTTTATAGCGCTTTTCCTAATGCTCAAAGTGCCTCAGTGACGCGTCCTAAAACCCGGAAGTAAACTCCTTCCGGTTCCTTCGATAAAAACGCAATGCAATTTCTCCATAGGGTTTAGGAAAATAGCTGGAAATCAGGTCTGTGGTTGAAACACATTTAAGAGACGGATTACGTTTTGTTCAGCCGGATAATCTCCACATGTCTACCCTACTTTTATAATTTTCTAAGCATAAATCTAGTCGCCAGAAGCAAAATGCTAACGTTATGCTATAAAGGAACTACAGCAGGGTCGCTGCTTCAACGTCACGCCGACTTAGGCAAGGCAAGGCAAGGCAAGTTTATTTATATAGCACTTTTCAACGCAAGGCAATTCAAAGTGCTTTACAAAAAATGAAAGACATTAAGCATTAAAAAAGAAAAGCTAATAAAATAAACATTAAAAGAAAAAGTACATGGATAAAAGTTACAGGGCAGTTTAAGATGTGAATAGTTCAATTAAAAGCAGCGACAAAAAGAAAAGTCTTCTTGCTGGATTTAAAAGTAGTCAGAGTTGCAGCGGACCTGCAGGTTTCTGGGAGTTTGTTCCAGATGTTTGGAGCATAATAACTGAACGCTGCTTCTCCATGTTTAGTTCTGACTCTGGGGACAGAAAGCTGACCAGTCCCTGAAGACCTGAGAGATCTGGATGGTTCATCATTTAGCAGGAGGTCAGACATGTATTACGACTTCAGATCCATATTCAAAACCACAGATTCTAAATGGTTCAAGTTGAAGCGTTTGTTTGAACAGTCTGCAGGAGGACTTGCTTTCAAGCAGAACAGGGCAAACACTTAGAGGAGTGTTCACGTGTTCGGCGTAATGACGTACAACGGCCTCCACGACTTCTGGAGTCCTGTTCAGCCACTCGGTAACAACCATCGTTTCTCAGACACGTCCACTCTTCAGAAATCACCAGTGGGGTCACTGCTGATGGATTTAATGTCGTGGAGCAAAACGTGATCCGTCTCTTCAACGTGTCTCACCCACAGACCTTCGTTCAGCTATTCTCCTAAACCCTTTGGAGAGATCCCATTGGCTCTGAGACGAGGGAACAGGAAGTGGTGACATGCTAACTTACTTCTGGGTTTTAGGACGCGTCACTGTGGCACCATATACATTATATAATATAATAGAATCATTTAATGTCATTATACATGTACACTGAAAGAAAGAAAAGCTTCTCCCTTTTTAAAAGGTGCCATCAAAACAAATCACAACGTACGACAACAAATACACGCCGCATACATACTTATGTAAGAATAAAGTGCAGTAATTAAATATGTGCACCATGGTAAAAAAACTAAAAGGGACCATCTTGAAATAAAGAGCGAGCTGGTACTGGTGCATTTTACAGTTCTTACAGGTTGAAGGCTCAGCTTGTAGAAGTCAGAGTGAAACCAGACTGATCTGCTTCTTCAGATCACACACAAATGCCTCGTGCTTCAACTTGCCGAAGCCTTTCTTCTGAGCAGTAAATAGGCGTTGTATTTATCGATGTTGTACACGGGTTGTTTACTTACTGTTACACGCTGCATGTGAGCTGCATGTTAAGTGAATTCAAGCAGACCGTAAACAGTTACCCAGCGAACAGGGCGCAGCTGTCAAGGTGAGCTGAGTTTATAAGTGCAACCTGTGAAGCATATGGAATATTGTATATTATATAAAAAGGTCTTAATGGTCCTTAAGCGCCAGGAGAAGAGAAGCGCAACATAAATAACCTTGGATTATTATTATTATTATTATTATAAATAGCATTGTTCTATATCTACTGTGTTCATTTCTACTTGGAGGAAATATATGTTTTTAAAGAATGCAAAAGATCAAATTTGATTCAAAGATCCAAAGACTTTATTGTATATAATATAACAGCTACACCAAAGACATACAAAGAAACACATCATTTTGCAATAAGGTGTCAAACTCAATTTCATTGCGGGCCACATTCGTATAACGGTTGCACTCAAAGGGCCGGTTGTAATTATAAATATATAATATAAATATAAAATAATGTATTATATTACATGATTATCGGATAGGGTAATAACTTAGTAATTAACTACGTCTGAAAGCAGAAGTCCAGGGCAAATAATTGCAAGTCTCTTCAGTGCGCATGTCACACAACGAGATGCATTGTGGGACATGTAGTTTATGGGCAACCTGCTTCTTTAAAGTAGCATGTAACTGTATAATAAACATATTATATTCTTTGCAAGCTCTTGCGGGGCCACATAAAATGAAGTCGCGGGCCGGATTTGGCCCCCGGGCCTTGAGTTTGAGACCCCTGAATTATAATGATGTGCCTTTCCTTGAAAACATGTTTTTGAATTTCTAAAATGCAAACAGTGCTTTCAATATTCTGGGTTCACACTGCAGTCACATCGATGTTCGACCAGTCTCAGTGCTTACCAACAGCACACTCTTCCTGCTGTACTTCATGTTGTTAATAACATAACATCTTGCAGAGTGCAACCAGCACAGTTTATTTTTTGTGAATTAAAGCTTAATGAAAGTAGAACTGAGGCCTGGATTGCCTTCTGCAGACACCTGCATTAGCACCTGTGGTAACATAAAAAGGGCACAGCTTTCAGTGCACACACAAGGTGTTAAGGATCTCCAGGTGTGTTTAGACTTCCTGTGATACGTGTGATTCTCCGCCGAGGTGTGAAGATGCCTCGCTGTTTTCTTCCAATGAGTTTCTGCTGCAGGAAACAACACAAGATAACTCATTTACTCAAGTACTGTACTTAATTACAATGTTGAGTATTACCTGAATATTTCCATTTTATAATACTATGTACTTCTACTCCACTACACAGAGGTACATGGTGTACTTTACTCCACTACATGTATTGAATACCTTTAGTTACTTTACAGATGTGGATGAATGATGTGAAATATAATCAAGTGTTGAATCAGACTTTAGTTCCACCTGGAGTAAATCCACCAGCTACCCTGCAGTCTACAAAGTACTTCAGACTAGCTGCACCTTCACCTGCTTTGAGAACACTTTCATGATCAATCATTATAAAACATATCATATATATTATTCTGAAATGGACCAATCTGCACAACGACTACTTTTACTGTCTTTCACTATATTTTGATGAGAATACTTTTCTACTTTCACTTGAGGAACATTTTGAATGCAGGACTTTTACTGAAACAGAGTATTCCTACACTCTGGTACTTCTACTTTTACTCAAGTACAAGATCTGAGTACTTCTACTTGCACTCAAGTACAAGACCTGAGTACTTCTACTTTTACTCAAGAACAAGATCTGAGTACTTCTACTTTTACTCAAGTACAATACCTGAGTACTTCTACTTTTACTCAAGTACAAGATCTGAGTCCTTCTACTTTTACTCAAGTACAAGATCTGAGTACTTCTACTTTTACTCAAGTACAATACCTGAGTACTTCTACTTTTACTCAAGTACAATACCTGAGTACTTCTACTTTGACTCAAGTACAAGATTTGAGTACTTCTACTTTTACTCAAGTACAAGATCTGAGTACTTCTACTTGTACTCAACTACAAGACCTGAGTACTTCTACTTTTACTCAAGTACAAGATCTGAGTTTTCTACCACCTCTGAAGGTAGCCATGAAATGTAAAGTATGACTTATGGAATGCATGGTTTGAGATATTTTATTTATATTTTATTTGTATTTACTATTGTATCTGTTTTATTGTGTTGCACTGTTGGAGGAGCCTGTGGCCTCAGATTTGCATTGATATATCTACACTGTAGCTATGTACTGTACGAATGACAATAATAGCCTTGGATCTTGAAAGACAAAGAAGAAGAGAAGCATAGAGTGTAGAAGGAGAGGAGATAATGCAGTGATCTCCAGGTGATGAGTGAGTGTTTAGTGAAGACTCCTCAGTGTCAATCCGCTGCTTGGACTCATCATTGATCTTCTGTTTGCCTTAAGCATGGATGAAGTAGCCGGCTGAGCGCTCAGTGGTGACTGCTGATAGAGCCGCTCCTCCTGGAAGAACATGTGGAGTGTGACTACTTCCTGCTTCACTTCATACACCCCCCCCCCCAGCCTGCAGCATGGAGGACAAATCCAACTAGGAGTGTGTCTGCAGGCAGCGACACACAGGGAGGGCAAAAGTACACACATCCTTCACTCAAGTAGAAGTATAGATACTCGTGTTTAAAAATACTGTGGTAAAAGTAGAAGTACTGACTAAACTTATTTACTCAAGTACAAGTAAAGAAGTGTGGCCTTTGAAATGTACTTAAAGGGGACCTATCATGCAAAATGCACTTTGTGATGTCTTTTATACATGAATATGTGTCCCCGGTGCGTCGGGGAAGTCACGCAGCGTCAGAAAATAAAACCCTCTCTCTTTTCCTCTGTACCCAAATCTTTTAAAAACCGGTGTACAACGAGCGGATACAGATTTGCTGCCGATCTGACGTCTAATCAACGGCGGACCCACAGAAAGTTGTTATCAGAAACGAGGCCTGACGTGTTTTGGACGTAATCTCGTCTTTGTTTACATTAGCAAGCCTCGCTAACACTCAGAGCTAACCTGTACTGGAGAGCACATGTGTTTAAAATAGGGCTGTCAAACGATTACAAATTTTAATCAGATTAATCACAGCTTAAAAATTAATTAATCATGATTAATCACCATTCGAACTATGTCCAAAAGATGCCATTTATTCATGTATATTATTGTGGGAATGGAAAGATAAATGAAAGCAGGCGGATATCCATTTAACATACAGTATCTATGTTTATTATAACATTGTTCTGCATGTCAAAATGAAAGACAACCCACACACCTATCAATCATCAAACCGTGGGGTCTTAATTCATTACGTGTTGATTTCTATCAACGGGGGAGTACTTCAGGAAAGTCGACAGAGGGGGGGGCTAGTGGAGTACTTCGTGACCACAGAGTGTGAACGTTGGGATCAGCTGTTTTAGCGCAGTTCCCCAGTGAAGGGGGGGGGGGTCTCCCTCCGCAGCCGGTTGGCGTAGTTTTGGCACAGTTCCGTTGTACAGACCGACGTTAACAGCAGCCCTGTCTGTGCACACGGAGACCGACTCTGTCGTCCGGTGATCTAACCGCCTTCTGAAAAAGCTTCACAAGTACGTCGGTACGCAAATGCGCTTTGTGACACAAGTGACGGTACGCATTTCAGATTACGCACATACCCTGCGTACCAGTTATGTGCACCCCTGTACCAGAGCCATATTATTACTATTATATGGCTCTGCCCTGTACTACAGCAAGAGTAATCTCCGTCGGGACTTCCTGCAACAACACCACGCCGTTATCAAAGATGTTCTATTGAGAAGACGATCACTACGTGACAAAAGTTTTCAAAACCGTGGCTACTGAAATCAATCTTACTAACTGCTGTCTGTGCAATTTACTCCGCGCGAGTTGGCAGACTTTATTTTGCTTTAACATCATTTTTCATGGTGGGGCTAAGCCATTTCTTGGTATGGGTGTAGCCTACCCCAGCCATACCCTGGCGCTGCCACTGGTGGCACGTATGGGGCGGGCCATTCTGCACATGCGTTAAATGCGTTAAATATTTTAACGCAATTAATTCAAAAAATGTATTACCGCCGTCAATGCGATAATTTTGACAGCACTAGTTTAAAAAGCAGGAAATAAAAAAAGGAACTCACCTTGTGATAAACGTGAGAGAGAAAAAAAGCATTTGAGCTCCATACTGTTTCAGAAATAATCCTTGGTGTGGTTTAGAATTTAACTTTATCTCCGGTAGAATTTGTAAGGGAAACTTCTGTGTAGCAGCAATGCAGTGGGAGTCACCGACTCAGGAAGGAGACACGGTAGAGCAGGAGCTTCAATGTCAAACACTGGAGGTTTATTTGGAGTTACGGCCGGAGAGATTCACATCACAAGTCACAGCAGTCACGGTCTGACTGCACGGGTGGTTGCCACGTCAATTCTGGAGCGCCTCTCTCTCGTTAGCCCATTTAACTGGTTTCACAGAGTAATCAACATATCTTGATAAGATAGTTTAACCAGTTGGGCACACTGAGTCACTTGCGTCCGTCACTTATGGCCTCGAAGATGTCATACCCTGGAGTCCACAAACAACAAAGAAGGAAGTGTCCCAGTGCACCCACAACAACAGACCATCTGTGACCTGTTTAAGTCTATCAATTATTCCTATTAGCCATACTTACCTGAGCATCTACTTAGGGTACTTGGAAAGGATTCTTCTGTGTTTATCTAATGTTGAATATATAATATCAATTTCTTTAAATTATACTTCTCTAATTTGAGGATCAAATATGCTACATAATTGTTATATGAAATATTATAAATATTTGTTTTGGGCCAAAACTGAAATTAATCCAGTACTTGAAACATCATTGTAGGTCTTTCTGTGCATGGATAATACTTTAAAGAGTAGTGTTGTTAAGCCTGATTGCTGGACGATTAAGGATATTAACATTATCTGTGATAATAGTAGAAATATCTTATTATTCAATCTGAAAATATTAATTAATTAATTCTGTTTAGTGCGAAAGTGTAATCTGATCCGGCAAAAATATATTAATCACCACTATTCAACACATGTCTGGTCATTGGAAATATAAAGACAGTCATTAATTGTACATCTGTAAACATCCGAGATATAAAATCAATGCAACGTGTCCTTCAGTCTTTCTGACTCGTTCTCCTCCTCTCTTTATGACAACGAGTGTATGGTGTGTAAAGGCATCCTGATACTGTAGATTATCACTGAGGTGCTGATTGGCTCAAAACTCTTCTTCATCAGAGTGCCATATTTCAACCCCCCAATTGCTCTGCTTTTGTGTGGCTCATTCAGTGAGCACTGTATGATCCCCCAGTGAAATGGAGGCTCATCTGCCTGCATTCCTTCTGCTATCTGCTTGAGAGCAGTGCAACTGCCTATTCCAAGTGGCGCATCCAGGTCTCCCCCTGTGATGGGAGAGGTTAGGAAGACATCTGCTCCTCCAAGAAACAAGGAACCTTGTATGAAGCCTCTGAAGTCCTCGCTCGTCCCGCAGGGTTGTCTACCTGAGCCCACCGAGCAGAATGGTGAAGAAGCATCCCATCTCCTCAGATAGTTGAAGATTAGAATCCTCTCATCTCGAACGACCTCGTGCCTCCTTGCCCGTGGCTGGGGGTGCCCTCTGCAGCCGGAGAGTGTGACCCTCTCTCTCTGACCCTTGGCCTTCAGAGCTGTCCTAGTTATTGGGTTAACACTTGATAGGGATGTTTTCTTGAGTGCAGACAACTCAAAGTAATGGATTAGCACATTATCATTCAATTACAAAAATAGGATAGGCCCCTCAGAATTATTTGGGAGCCTTCCTGACACATGCACATGCATAAATGTAAGGTTTGTGTTAGTCATTTAAAATGCAAGAATCATATACTCATCAGTCCAAAGCAGAGACATGTTATTGTAATTTAAAGGTGAGCTAGTCCCTGTGGATATCACCCCTTCTCAATGATTCTAAATGTTATATTAATTCACCATTTAACGTTTGATAAAAGATTAGTATATCAGAAATATTTTCCTCTTCCATAAAACAGGTTTGAGAAATAAATGTTCCAATATAAAATCAATTACTCAATATAATTGACTCTCCCCTCCCTTTTCTTACATATGTCACATATGAAATAATAACTTAGGAGTCTGGTGTAGTTTATAATCTATTAGTCGAGAAGACTCAGTATCACCTGTGTGCAGCTTGCAAAAAAAAATTTAAATGTGAGAAACATATATTATGCAGGAAATGTATACCTTTGTTGAAAAACAAAGCATATCTGATTTGGGAGGAAAAGCTTCATCCCCCTTAACATCTGTGTTATCACTGAAGGCATAGCATAAATGATATTGGGTGTCTGAGGGTGTCACTACTGAGAAATGTCAAACAAATTCAAAACCTTACATTTGAAAACAGGTTTGCATTCCTCCACTTAAAATGACATTATCATTGGAAACAATAAAAGCTAATTGTTTTGATGTAGAATCTATCAATTGAATCGTTAGAGCAGAACAGAATGGTCGTATTGTAGCCTGAGTACCGTGCAGCCTTTAGTTTCACCAGGTGGAAACATGGTCCATATAATGTGAATACATGTAGAACTAAGAGGCCCCTGACATTAGGCCTATTTTAAAAATAGTAGGGGCTTTTAACAGCTTGCCAACCTACATGCATCCTCTGCATAGCAGTATGAATAGCCTTAAAAAAAAAAAACCACTCTGCGGTAACGAGAGTCATGTGTCTGACCCAAATGCCCTAAGTGAAGCCGTTAGTCCCATCTGACTGACCCAAGGGTTGGTGCTGGTGTGTGTGTGTGTGTGTGTGTGTGTGTGTGTGTGTGTGTGTGTGTGTGTGTGTGTGTGTGTGTGTGTGTGTGTGTGTGTGTGTGTGTGTGTGTGTGTGTGTGTGTGTGTGTGTGTGTGTGTGTGTGTGTGTGTGTGTGTGTGTGTGTGTGTGTGTGTGTGTGTGTGTGTGTGTGTGTGTGTGTGTGTGTGTGTGTGTGTGTGTGTGTGTGTGTGTGTGTGTGTCCGCATCTGTAGCCTGTTATTGTCTCATTATACCGCACTGTGAATGAATTAAAGTAAATATATAAGTGGTCATGAACACATCTGTCCATCAGACAGAGGGCTGCTGTGCCTTCTGTCATCATTAATGGACATCTCTTTAAAATGACCGCTCAGAGGAGAGGAGTTCTCATTTCTCTAACCGCCTGCTGCTTCCCCTCCTCTCTCCTCGGCTCCCCTCCTCGACTCCTCCGTTCGCATCTCCTGTTGGCGGGACTAAGTCTCGAGGATAGGAGTTGAGGAGGGGAGTCGAGGAGGGGAGTTCGAGAAATGAGAAAGTGTGTGTGTGTTCTTGTCTGCCCAAGGTTTAAAACATTTGGGACAGCACAGCAGTGAGAATGTTATGAGAACCAATATGTTGTTTACACTAAACTCGAAGGAAGCTAGACTGGAACATTTTAAATAAATCAAAACACTTGCAAATTAATTAAATACATTTGATATTTAGCTCGAACTGCGTTCAATACTTTTCTTTATGGTATTTAAAATTGGGCTCGAGTATAACCCCTGGATTTGGCTTGCAACACAAAGTGATACGGATCTCTGTAGGACTTGGAAGTGTCATGATTCAAAGTGTGGGCCTGTGAAAGAGAGGCCCTTGGAAAACAACATCTATTTGTTAACTGTAATTACTTATTTTAAAGAGATTGCAACATTATACTTTTTAAAGAATTGCTCAATTAATTTAACACATTTTATTATGCACACAATAAAAAAACTTCAACAAATATATTGATCCTGGCTTAACCAGCGACCTTTACTCTGTTGTTCATAAGCTCGGTTTCAGAAAACTTGTCAGTAGTTTAACAACTATTTTAATTGTAGTAATGTCTATGGAGACCAATTAGTTGATACGAGAAATAATTTGAAGCAGTTTAATAAAGAATGTTAGACTATTTTTAAAACTGTAATTGAACTTCAACTTATATTAATTATCTGATTCCAGTGGCCAGTTGGAACAGATAATCAACAAAGTTTCCATTTTGCAGCAACAGCGCAAAAGGTTTCAACAATAATTAATTAAACAGATAATACAACATTGACCTACAAAAACAGATTTTGCAACCCTGATCTCCTCAGGCAGGTCTCTGAGGGTCTCGGGGCGCAGGACGGGGCATAGGGTTTATACAATGTCACAAACATATCTTAACATACCAGCAATACCATTTAAGAATGGATTCTTAAAGCAATAATCTTCTTTTCTTCTTAAACCTAGCGCACACCCTGAACAGTGGGCTTCTTGTTTACATTTTCCCCTGCACACTCAGATGAAGGACATACAGTCTTTTACTATTTATTTTCATTTATTTTTCATTACCAGAATTTTGCTTTACATCTTTATATTATTTATTTTTTCTCAAGTCATTTACTTTTGGTGGGATAACTAAAGTTTAGTTCATTTTACCCTGTCTATGGACTGATTCATTATAAGTTTTTACAAAACATACAGAAGACGGTGGGACAAACCAATATAGACCCCCCATACAAACAATCAGACAAACAAAACATGAACTCGTAATAAACACCAGCGCGACAGCAAAGCTCATCCAGCTCAATTTAGTCCGAATTATGAGGTTTCAGAGGGGGTGGAGAATTATCTCTAGTGAGGCGCCTTGACTCGCGCGTCCACCCTTGTACAAGTGCTAAGATCGTGCCTGAAGACCGTCCAAAAGCAATAACTAGCTTATCCTCTTGCGACAACCACTACTCCATCAGTGGCGCTATGAACCCCCGACCAGGAGAACATAGACTTTTTTATTCCTACCCTTTCTCTCCAAAAACAGCGCAGTTAACTGTAGTCCTACTCGACCAGCCTATACGCTTGCTATCGAGTTCATTGCAACGATGAAACACAGTTTTTTTCTACACTTTGCTTGCCACTGCCCACCCGTGATCAATTAGCCTATAATTTGTATGTATGCACCCCGGACCGCCACCAGCTCCTCTAGCCATGTATAGGGAACTGTGGCGCATCGGGTGATGCACGCATCTCGCGCTGCCCCGGCCATTCCAGCAATGTAGAAGACAGTCACAAACAACGAGTGCTTTTAGACCATCCCTGTTTTTAATAGAGATGGTGGTGGTGTGAGTTAAAGCTATAGACAAAAAGCTGTGACTTTCTCCCTCTCAGCTGCACAGCTCCAGCCCCACAAACACAGGGAGGTTTTACACACACACCCGAGCTTGCAGCTGGAGCCGTGTTTACAGAGGCGATAGCAGTAATATCTCCGGCTGCTTATTTTTAACTGCTGTGTTTGGCCGCTAAAACCCCCAGAATTCGGCGATTTGTCCAATACAAATCTTTTACATTGCTTTCACACAGAAGCTCCACTTCACTGATGCCTTTTTTTAAGGTCTCTCTAAACATGAGCTGTGTATACTTGTATGGCACTTCCATCCACTTTAAGTAAAAAAGTACCCATAGCTACCAGCTGCTTTAAAGAGTACCTGACCTCCCTTTATATCAATAAACCAATAATGTCATTGTTAGCTAATGAATGTTTCCATGCTGAACAACGGCAACATGACAACGTTTCCATTGGTCCCTCTTCTTTAGAGAAGACCAGGAAGTGATGGATACACGGATCGTGTTCCAACCAATAGGCACGCAGTGACTCTACAGAATAATGATCACGCACCAACACACATTCAGACTAAAGGAACCAGCTGTTTGGGAAATGAGAGAAGTAGAAAGTACAGGTATTTGTGTTCAACATGTAGGAAGTAGAAAGTACAGGTATTTGTGTTCAACATGTAAGAAGTAGAAAGTACAGGTATTTGAGTTCAACATGTAAGAAGTAGAAAGTACAGGTATTTGAGTTCAACATGTAAGAAGTAGAAAGTACAGGTATTTGAGTTCAACAGGTAAGAAGTAGAAAGTACAGGTATTTGGGTTCAACATGTAGGAAGTAGAAAGTACAGGTATTTGTGTTCAACATGTAAGAAGTAGAAAGTACAGGTATTTGTGTTCAAAATGTAAGAAGTAGAAAGTACAGGTATTTGTGTTCAAAATGTAAGAAGTAGAAAGTACAGGTATTTGAGTTCAACATGTAAGAAGTAGAAAGTACAGGTATTTGTTTTCAACATGTAAGAAGTAGAAAGTACAGGTATTTGAGTTCAACATGTAAGAAGTAGAAAGTACAGGTATTTGTTTTCAACATGTAAGAAGTAGAAAGTACAGGTATTTGAGTTCAACATGTAAGAAGTAGAAAGTACAGGTATTTGTTTTCAACATGTAAGAAGTAGAAAGTACAGGTATTTGTGTTCAACATGTGAGAAGTAGAAAGTACAGGTATTTGTTTTCAACATGTGAGAAGTAGAAAGTACAGGTATTTGTTTTCAACATGTAAGAAGTAGAAAGTACAGGTATTTGTGTTCAACATGTAAGAAGTAGAAAGTACAGGTATTTGGGTTCAACATGTAAGAAGTAGAAAGTACAGGTATTAGTGTTCAACATGTAAGAAGTAGAAAGTACAGGTATTTGTGTTCAACATGTAAGAAGTAGAAAGTACAGGTATTTGAGTTCAACATGAGAGAAGTAGAAAGTACAGGTATTTGGGTTCAACATGTAAGAAGTAGAAAGTACAGGTATTTGAGTTCAACATGTAAGAAGTAGAAAGTACAGGTATTTGGGTTCAACATGTAAGAAGTAGAAAGTACAGGTATTTGAGTTCAACATGTAAGAAGTAGAAAGTACAGGTATTTGAGTTCAACATAAAAGAAGTAGAAAGTACAGGTATTTGAGTTCAACATGTAAGAAGTAGAAAGTACAGGTATTTGAGTTCAACATGAAAGAAGTAGAAAGTACAGGTATTTGAGTTCAACATGAAAGAAGTAGAAAGTACAGGTATTTGAGTTCAACATGAAAGAAGTAGAAAGTACAGGTATTTGTGTTCAACATGTAAGAAGTAGAAAGTACAGGTATTTGAGTTCAACATGAAAGAAGTAGAAAGTACAGGTATTTGAGTTCAACATGAAAGAAGTAGAAAGTACAGGTATTTGAGTTCAACATGAAAGAAGTAGAAAGTACAGGTATTTGAGTTCAAAATGTAAGAAGTAGAAAGTAAAAAGTCGTCAGAAAAATAAGTAGTGGAGTAAAGTACTGATACCAGAAAGATGTACTTAAGTACAGTAACAAAGTATCTGTACTTCAATACCTCACACCTCTGGCGACACAACTGCAGCTGACCTCTCCTCACTGCTCACACACACACACACACACACACACACACACATGCAAAAACACTCACACACACGTGCAGAAACACTCGCTGTAAATCAATATTCATCCCACCTTTTGTTTCAGAATAGCTGTTTACTCTCAGCCAGGAGGTGCTGGCCCTTCATATGTTAATCATCCCACCATCAAAAGTGTTTTCAAAGCAAAAGGGACAGACAGAGTTGAGGAATATATGTTTTTTATCTTTTTATTTCACCAGCTTTGTCTCTGTCCAATTAGGGATTTCAAGTGAATGCCGTGAGGTTCACAGTGTGGAAATTGGCTTCATGATAAAAGTGAACATGAAAAAGGTATTTTCTAAAGGTATAAAAGCAGCGATAAGCAGTGTGAAAAAACAAAGATAACATCTCAGATATTAGCATGTTAATCTGCTCCTAAAACAATTCACTTCATGGAGCTCAACTCAAGTTTTTTCAAGGTCATTCAGCCCAAAGAAAATCAACATTTATGGAAATTAAAGCACGTCCTTTACATAATGATATGGTTAGCAGTGTAGTATGTACAAAAAGTAAAATTAAAAGTAAAGGCTGAATGTAAAAAATGTCTCTGTTCTAAAAAAAACTAATAATAATAGATAAATGTTTTTTTTAATTTAGAAGTACCTGCTGAAAAAGATCCCACTTGCAGCATAGTAAATATTATACGAGACAGCAACAAAAAATCTCAGATATTAGCTGGTAAATCTGCTTTAAAAACAGTTCACTTCCTGAAGGTCATTAAGCCCAAAGAAAATCAACATTTATGGAGATAATTTTACTTAAAAGCACGTCCTTTACAGTGCATATCAATATGGTTAGCAGCAGTGTGGCACTGTATGTACAACAAGTAAAACACATTGGTGGGTTTTCAACAAATGGCAAAACTGTGTAAGTTCTCAAAAACACATAATAATAGAGCGGGGCAGGGATGCCGTATTTGTGTACGCCGACCCGGAAATAAACGGTGTATGGGTTCCCTCGACTAAAAAGCAATGGGCTTTCGACATAGGCTTTTGGAATATTGTATAAAATAAGGTCTGTGGAAAACGAACCTGTTTGATAAATGCACGTTTTGTTCAGCCGGATAATATACCTTACTTTTATAATTGTATAATCATAAATCTAGTCGCCAGAAGCAAAATGCTAACGTTATGCTATAAAGGAGCTACAGCAGGGTCGCTGCTTCAACGTCACGCCGACTTCAGATCCAGATTCAAACTACAGATTCTAAATGGTTCAAGTTGAAGCATTTGTTTGAACAGTCTGCAGGAGGACTTGCTTTCAAGCAGAACAGAAACACACTTAGAGGAGTGTTCACGTGTTCGGCGTAATGACGTACAACGGCCTCCAAGACTTCTGTAGTCCTGTTCAGCCACTTGGTAACAACCATCGTTTCTCAGACACGTCACTGCTGATGGATTTAATGTCGTGGAACAAAACGTGATCCGTCTCTTCAACGTGTCTCAACCACAGACCTTAGTTCAGCTATTCTCCTAAACCCTTTGGAGAGATCCCATTGGCTCTGAGACGAGGAAACAGGAAGTGGAGAAATGCTATGCAAATGAGATTTCTCCTCCCAACCACAATATCCTGTGTGTTGAATCTTGAGTCATGATCCAGCGCTTTGTATTTACTGATGTTATCACAATCAATAACCCCCCCCCCCCTCTACATGCAGCACATCTCAGAATGTTCTGCAGGGATTCTCACAGACGACGTCGGGTAATTTCAGTAACTGGGGTGAAAGAAAACGAGGCAGTCTGCGGGAAAATGAAAAACTAACTTCATCAGCAATACATCACAAACACGGCAAATTGATAACAGCCTGGGAAGAAATCCTCCCTCCATGGTTTTCATTTGTTATGTTACAAAAGCTAGTTTAAAGCCTAATTTCTTTCTGCAAGTGCCAGCAGTTCTCTCCACCAAGTTTTATTTTTAGAACACAGGATAAAGTGAGAGCATCCGCTGCCGGTTAAACCGTGGGTGTCCCGGGGGAAAGCTAAAGTTGAGATATTTGTACCGACATAACATCATGTTGTTAGCTACGTAGCCTTTTTTTAAACCCAAACCAAGTAGTTTAGCACCAATCACCAAGCGTGATATGAAGCTTGAATGAAACATTGACATTTAACGTGTCTGTGGTTTTGCAGAAACGTCCAATCCCAATATTGTACGTGGTGTTGCACACAAGTCAAAACAGGACCGACTGTAATATCCTGTCTTCTCTACCTGACTTTTGACATTTTTAGCATTTAAGAGAACATAGTTTCAAACATGACACCCGCTAACACGCCTTCAATTGTTTTAATTAGTAGGACTTTTAAAGGACAATTTAAACATCGAACAAAACACGAGATATAATTCCATGATGGTGAAAAGCGTTAATTACATAAAAAGGGGCCCATTTTAATGCACAAACTGTTATTATTCTGCAAAATGCTTCGGATGCATCAATATAACACAGAAGTTCAGTGAAAATGTAGCTTCCATATTAAGCAAGTACATCTACTGCACATGGCCCAACTTCACTCAAATCAGCAAAGAAACGTATTATAAAGAGCCTAAAACAGAAAATGTTTTTTTTCCTTTACGTGCCGAGCTAAGACTAATGGGGCGAAGCCTGCGAGCTAGTCAGTCAACTCGAGCACTTCATACATAACGCCCCTTGCCACTCTACAACCAACCACACAGAGTCTCCTTAATATGCCGCTCTATTGACCCTGCCAGATCTCTCTCCATGCTTTGCTTGCTGCTGCTATCGCTGCAGCTGCTCCACGTCGCTGCTGCTTGCTGCCCCCCCACCACCCCCCCACCACCCCAGCTTCCACCCCAGCTTCCACCTGTAGGCTCGGGGGGTTGGTTAGTTATTTAATCATCACTCATGGTGCTCTGTATATCTGTGGAGTGATGAGGCCCGAGCCTGGACGCTAAACTCAACTATATGCTGCTTCTAATACACATGTTAAAGAAACACGTGAGTTGTCTGCTTGCATACAGCACCATGGCTCAGGCAATGCGATTTGAACATGTATCCATACATTATTTTATCCAAAACACAAGAGATCCTGGCTTGGCAGTGAAGAAATGAAGTGTAAATAAACTTTGAGTATTAATAAGAAGAGGTGCTCCCTATATTTACACAGACAGTTCACTTCAAACTCTTTTAATGTTTGCTCTCAGTCTTTTCCCTCCACATTTACACCTTTTTGTATATTTTGGCAACTGCTATGAGCCTTTAACCCTCCTGTTGTCTTCGGGTCAAATCTGACCAATTCGCTACTTTCATCATTCATAAAATGTTTGTTTTACATTCGATTGCATTCAGGCGTTATGATATCCTTCACAGGAGACATTTGAACATATACAATGGCTGATCAGTGATCACCACTTCCATTGACTTTTGGATGATTTAGTCAACTTTGTAACACCATGGTGTTCCCGGGCAAACATGACCGCCATGAAGAAAAGGAATTAGTAACCATCCGGATCAGATAAAACACGCACACACACACACACACACACACACACACACACACACACACACACACACACACACAGAACAATTTGACACATTTCCCGCTCTTATGTGCCCATCCCCCCACATGGATCACACCTGGCTCACGCAATACATGTTCAGTGTCTGTTCTTTGTATATGTACTGCAGTTCTTCATGTGTGCCAGTACTCTGATACAATATGTACAGTTTGAAAGGGTGGTTAATGAGACGTGGTGATGATTGATGGTTTTTGTGTTAATGTAATAGCAGTTCAAACAGGACCGGTCCCATTTGACCACGAACACCAACGTAAGGGGGGAACACGAAGACAATAGGAGGGTTAATAAAGCTGGAAATATCACCGCTCTTGTCCAAAAATATGTGTATTAATTAGCATTTCTAAAAGGTTCTAAATCTATGAATAACTACAGCAGAACGTGCTTTAGATGTGATGTTTGAAAGCATTGATACCAGACTATCAAATCTGTGGTGAAACATTTATTTGTCTTAAATATCCCTGGAATTGGACGCATGATAGCTCAGGAATAAATGCCTCCAAACCATCAGAGATCATAACCCAGAACAAGATTAGTTTTTTTAATACATGTTTTGATTTCACCATGTGATGGATTTTTGGATTGTGTTTTGACATTTGCACATATTGCAAATATTGATTGTAATAGTATTAGATTTGTTTCTCCTTAGTTACTTTATTGGCCTGTGGAAATATCAGGTATAGTGGAAAGGAAAATTAAAACAGCAGAAAATCAATTATTTTCTTTTGTTGTTGCATTGGGTCCTCAGCAGGATTCATGTTTAGTGATGTTTTACACAGAAAGTGACGTTAGTCTCTCATAAAAAGACTTCTGGTGTCACTTCTATTAACTCCTCCTCTTAAACTGAGTCTATCCCTGAATGAAGGTAATACAAAGTTGAAGAAGCTCCAGCTCTACTTTACGAACGATCCATCACGCAACCCAATGGCTTCTGCCCTGTGAATCTGGTTCTCTTGTCATTAACGTGTGTGTGTGTGTGTGTGTGTGCGTGCGTGCGTGCGTGCGTGCGTGCGCGCGCGCGTGTGTGATCCGCCACATCCAAAATAATATGAATATATAAGTGGAATCTGACTTCAGAATTTTGTTGTTTTTCTGCAAAAGTTTATTTCTCTCCTATATTTAGCCCTGAAGTATTAAACACTAGAGGATAACTTTCTACTTTTTTAAAACATACAAACATTTTCCACAATACTTTTGGAACTTTAAAACAATTGGCTTTAAAATAATGCAGCGAAACACTGTAGTTAATCTTTACGGGACAACATCTTTATAGTTTTTGAATAAACCCTACATTATCTTTGCATTTTTCTCATGAATATCCTCAGTTTTCTCTTCTTGAATGACATATTTCATTTTCATTTGTTCCGTTCATGGTACGCAAAACCTAATGTACAATAATTGCCAACAAAACATGTCTCTACAAACACACCATTGAGCGAAAAGGAGCAGGGAGAAGAAAAAAATGTATACGACCTTTTTCCAAACAGTATCTTAGGATACTAAGAGGAACACAAAAAATACTTATTTCCAACTTGACGGTTAACGGGAGGTTTTTTCTTTAGCCGAGGGTTGACAGTGCAAAATGTCCCAGTTACAAATGTTTTTAGTGAATCTGTGATCAGACATCTTCACAAATCTGAGTTAATGGTGGGGTAGGTAATTTTGGAGAAACCAGCTCGACCACCTTTAAAGCATGGAGAGATGTCACAGTGGCAACAGAACATTTGCCCATTTAATATAAAGTTAACCCTATGGATACTTAAATATCAATTTAAGTATATTATATTTAATATATAATATTCCTGAGAGTGCTATCGAGTATGAAGAATCTGGCTTTCTTAACTACTTCAGTTGACAATCACATTTTAAATTAATTAGAAATTTGAGTACTTTATTTATGTTTTTATGATTTAATTTCGTAATTTTGGAGAGACCGGCTCGAGTGCGCTAGAATTTGAAAATACACAGCCGGAACAAATCTGCCACTTCCTCACAGAGCCCCTCCTCCAACACACACGAACGCGCACATGACCAATGAGGGCACGAGATAAGTTTGTGCCCAGATGGAAGGCTGACAGGCAGGTAGGCCATCCAGTCACTTTAGCCGGCTCAGATGATTGGTCGTGCTTTTTACAGCGCCACGGCTTCCACTGATGACATTTTTGTCAAAGCACTTCAGATATTCATTGCCATCGGGATGTTAAGAGCATTCCATGGAATATAACAAGAAGTGTATCTCGAGCCGGTTTCTCAAACTAACCCCACCTTTAACGTCTGATTTTTGTAGGTTTTTATCCCGTATCTCCAGAGACGGCTGGAACTTAAGTGGATTGATAGGCTCCTAAAAAGGATAAAATAGCTTTATGCCGTGTAAGGGAATATTTCTGTCTTACTCCTAAGTGTCAAAGAATAATTCTCCCTTACTCCTAAGATATTTAACCTTATTGCCTGTTGAGGTTTACGACCAAACCCTGGCTCTGTTATCTCTCTTAAGGAATGGGAGGCTCCAGCTATCTTGATAAACCAGTTCAACTCTCGGTCACAAAATGGTTTACGGCTGTGGGAACGCTGGCTTTCTAAAAGCTCCACAGATGTTTACGCCTCCCCCAATATGCTCATTAACTCTCTGTAAACTAGTTAAAAGGGCTATCGAGAGATAGGCTGATCAGAATTGACATGCCAACCCAGCCGTGCAGTCAGAACCTTTTGCTGCTGTGACTTGTGATGTGAATCCTCCGGCCGTTGACTTGTAATAAACATCATTGTTTGACATCAAAGCTCCAGCTCTCCTCGTGCCTCTCTGAGTCCTGACTCTCCATCGCCGCAGAAGTTTCCCTTACATGCTGCACCGTGTTACAACTTCTATGTTTATTCGAAACCCAAACACCACAAGCACTACAAGAAAGTAAGTAAGTAATTGAAGTAAAAAATACTTACAGAACATCATTGAGTCCACGCTGCAGGGGCTGTAAAACAAGAGATGAGCCGGCCGCTGCACCCTGCGTGTGTAAATTGGATATTTGTGCATTTTATTAGCGGGTTTTATGAACAGAAATCCAAGTGTATCGAGACCAAATGAATGAACCCAGACACCCGCAGACATGTTACCACTCGTGATTTGTCTCAAGCGCCTGCACGACTAATTGCATTGCACAAAACTGCACGATAATGTATTGCACCAAATGATGTGGCACTAAGAAATGATGTAGAAGTCACGCAGGGAGGAAGAAGCAGTCATGGCAGCTGCTCCGTACAGAGAGAGAGATGAAAGGCTTCAGGTGAACAACCATGTTATTTTATTTGCTGTGTTATCTTTGGGGTGTTTGAATCTAAGTTTCAGAGCTTGACGTCACATTAGATTTAATTTATTTTTTGGGATAAGAAATGGATGTTTTCTTGCTGCTTACTTTGTGGTTGATTGACAACGATTGGGGAAGATTGTCAGAGCACCGAACTTCACTGATTGAGAATACATTTTAAGTTTCAAAGGCTTTATTTGTCATATAAACAATAACTAAAGTTGTGTCAGTCTTAAGTCTCAAGCTCCTCCAACAATGCAACATACAGAAGTAGAAAATCATTGCCCAGTCTGCTCAGTTGTGATTGGTCGACCGCTTAGAGATGTCCCGCCCCTTAGCCTATCAAGTACAACGTGATGGAGCGCTAACCAATAGTAGCGCAAGTGTTACATAGTGATGTCACTGTTCTGGAAGTAAATAAAAGGAGTCTAATGGAGGTGTTTCAGGCAGGGGGACACATGGATGTTAGCCTTTGCAGACCATTAACATCCACTAAAACCTATATAAAACACTACAGGAAAACAAAAAGCATATTTGCACCCCTTTAACAAAGAAATGAAAGACATCAGATTGTGAAATAGACGATATAATTCAAGTAGGTTTCATGAATAAGAAACACATGCACATATAAAATAAGCATAGCATGTTTTATGAGCTCCAGCTAGAGTTGGAAACATTTTGTGGAAAATCTTTCTCCGTCTTTCTTCGAGGACAAGGCCACTGCTTCGCTGAATATCTCATCACTTTGTTCAAGTCTCTCGTGACCTTTGCTTGCAACAGAAAAGAGAAATGATGATCTTTTAAAAGCGTAGAAAGTACCGGGCACAGGCGCCTGTCTAAAGACTGGCATTACCAGAGGAGCCCGGCTTTTAAATCCTTCTGGTGCTTCATGTGGTGACACTTCTAAACGTCACTCTGAAAGTGTGCGGCGGCCGCCTCAGATTGTCCCTCGCTGTCTGTTTGCTGATGGATTCCATCTCGAGTGTTGTTTTCCCCCTGTGGTAGACAGAGAGGCTTTGGCATATGGATGGACTGGAACAAACAACAGCACCGAGCACTTTAAACTAAAATTGGCTTGTCAAGGGCTTTATGATATTCAGAGAAACAATAAAGTGGCTGTCTCTTCTCTGTCATGTGGAGGAACAACAGAGGTGGGAAGTCGTGGAGTACAAATACTAAGTTAATAATAATAATAAATAATAGATTCATTTCTCAGCGCTTTTACAGGTGCTCAAAGACAATTTACAGATATAGTGAAAAGAAAATAAAAGAACAACAAATACATATGTATAGTTAAAGTCAAATTAAAATCAAGCAATACAAAAACAATCACACGTTAAAAGCCAGATTGAAGAGGTGAGTTGTTGTGAGTGCTTTGAAGGTGGTGAGGTCGGTGCAGTCTCTGATGGGTTGGGGGAGTGAGTTCCAGAGGGAGGGGGCAGCGACGGAGAAGGCTCTGTCCCCCCAGGTCCGGTGGTTGGTGCGGGTGGGGATGGATAGGAGGTTGGCTTCTGATGAGCGGAGGCAGCGGGAAGGGGCGTGGTGGTGCAGCAGGTCTGTGAGGGAGGGGGGGGGGGGAGAGCCTGGTTGTTGAGGGCTTTGTGAGTAATCAGGAGGACTTTGAAGTTGATTACTGTACAATCGTTACTGTAGTTAAGTACATTTTTCTGGTATCAGTACTTTACTCCGCTACTTATTTTTCTGACGACTTTTTACTTTGAATTCTTACATTTTGAACACAAATACCTGTACTTTCTACTTCTTACATGTTGAACTCAAATACCTGTACTTTCTACTTCTCACATGTTGAACTCAAATACCTGTACTTTCTACTTCTCACATGTTGAACTCAAATACCTGTACTTTCTACTTCTCACATGTTGAACTCAAATACCTGTACTTTCTACTTCTTACATGTTGAACACAAATACCTGTACTTTCTACTTCTCACATGTTGAACTCAAATACCTGTACTTTCTACTTCTTACATGTTGAACCCAAATACCTGTACTTTCTACTTCTCACATGTTGAACTCAAATACCTATACTTTCTACTTCTTACACAAATACCTGTACTTTCTACTTCTTACACAAATACCTGTACTTTCTACTTCTTACACAAATACCTGTACTTTCTACTTCTTACATGTAGAACCCAAATACCTGTACTTTCTACTTCTCACATGTTGAACACAAATACCTGTACTTTCTACTTCTTACATGTTGAACCCAAATACCTGTACTTTCTACTTCTCACATGTTGAACTCAAATACCTGTACTTTCTACTTCTCTCATTCTCCAAACAGCTGGTTCCTTTAGTCTGAATGTGTGTTGGTGGCGTGATCATTATTCTGTAGAGTCACTGCGTGCCTATTGGTTGGAACACGATCCGTGTATCCATCACTTCCTGGTCTTCTCTAAAGAAGAGGGACCAATGGAAACGTTGTCATGTTGCCGTTGTTCAGCATGGAAACATTCATTAGCTAACAATGACATTATTGTTCTATTGATATAAAGGGAGGTCAGGTACTCTTTAAAGCAGCTGCTAGGTATGGGTACTTTCTACTGAAGTACATTTCAAAGCCACTTTACTTTGACTTGAGTAAAGAAGTTTAGTCAGTACTTCTACTTTTACCAGAGTATCTTTAAACACGAGTATCTGTACTTCTACTTGAGTAAAGGATGTGTTTGCCATCTCTGAGAAACCCTAACCTCTTCCCTCTCTGCAGGTGGAGTCTCCTCTGGCCGTGGACGCGGTGTTGGGAGAGTCTTCATTCTCCGTCACGGACGATAAGGTGTCCATCACGGAGATGAAAGTCCACGCCATCTCCGGCCTGACTCTGTCTCTGCAGCCGAGTCCTGGAAACAGCCACACCATGGTCGCCAAGGCAACCGGCGTCCAGACGCTCACCGCTCCCAAGCAGGTAACCCATCATTGGTGCAGAAAAACAGAAAGCTATTGATACTGATGGTACTTTATTGATCCCAATGTGGGACATTGTTGTGTTGCAGCAGCATAAAAAGACATGGCATTGTACAATACAAATTAAAAAGACTAGAAATAAACAAGAAAGTAGAAATATACTGTACATGTTGAATGTTATTTCAAATATCTTTTCAAGTGGCTTCATAAAAGTGGGGTAAAGATTGACTGAAATGTGGACGTTTAGACCTTTGGTGTGAGTTGCAGAGCGTGAGAGATATTGATGGATGAAAGATAATGGCACTTGGTTTGTGGCAAATAAATACATTTGAGCAGCGACATTTCTCACACTCAAGGATCGATGAATACCACTACAAGTGTGGACATCCCTGGATTTCAAAAAACGCTTTAATATTTCCATTATTTTCAAATCCCCACAATAAAAAGGAGACTCAGAAACCGCCTGAAATAATATAATCAGTGCATTCGACTTTGATAAAAACACAACAGTGTCATGAAATGTTCCAGGTGACACTATAACACATGCTGAATATTTATAAATGTATAAACAACGTCATCTCAAGGTGCTTCACAATTCCATTATTAAAAGTTATCTAAGAAACATATATTTTTTTAAAATACATACCAAAATTAGGAAGCTGAGTTTTTAAGAAAAGATCAAATATTAAAAAAGAACATATTTGTATTACTTAAATAGATTACAATGTGTCAATGAACCGATTACTATCGGTACATGTTGTGCGGCTTCTTCTGCCCTCACATAAACGTTCTTCTTCATGTGTTTCCTTACTTTTGTCTCCCGAGCGTTAAAAGGAAGTGTATTTTTCAAATCCCTTTAGCATTTATATCAACAAGCAGACACTACTCTCACTTCAAAGTATTAAAATAATTGCCCAGCTCAATCTTTTAAGCTCCAGCCAGCATGGTTAACAAGGACACCAGATAAAGGCAGTGGCAGTAAACTAATAAGAGTCCTCCGGACTGTTTTATTGCAACTTTCACATTAGCTAAGCTTCTGGTACGTCCAAACACATTTCCTAAAATTGATTTATTGCTCAAGTGAGAAGTGAGAAGACTTCAGGGTGAAAGAAAAGAAACTGCTTTTTGTTTGCCACCGTCTCTTTGCACAGGAGTACGGATCTATGCAGAGGAATTAATTGGAAGCACTGTTTCACCTAGAGAGAAGTGGTGTTTTTGTGTGTGTGTGTGTGTGTGTGTGTGTGTGTGTGTGTGTGTGTGTGTGTGTGTGTGTGTGTGTGTGTGTGTGTGTGTGTGTGTGTGTGTGTGTGTGTGTGTGTGTGTGTGTGTGTGTGTGTGTGTGTGTGTGTGTGTGTGTGTGTGTGTGTGTGTGTGTGTGTGTGTGTGTGTGTGTGCGCGTGCGTGCGTGCACGGACAGGTGGGTGAGCGTGCGTGTGCGCGGGCAGGTGAGCGTGCGTGCGTTCGTATATACTTTTCCCTCTTTGCCCTTTCGGCCTGCGAGTAGCTAAAAGTGCACGACAACCACATCAAGCATCAGTGAGAGAGAAGCGGGCATTACATTCCGATTTCTCTTGCTTTCCGCTTCTTGGCCACCTTGAAATTTGATTATTGTAATGTATTGTCCTAAGTGCTCTCCAAGGCCGAGCCATAAAAGGCAGCCAATCCCCTGCAGCGAGGCTCTCGGAAGAGCTGGAGCGATTTCAAGCCATTTGATTCTGTTTCACAGGAAAACGTTGTCAATGTCCTCGATAGCTCTAAAAATGATTGAAACATATCAACTATGAAAAGGAATCGTTGGACTATCAAGGTCTCTTTGCATTATTCTATTTCTCCCACTTAACACCTTCAGAAATCAAAGACACATAGACTATTTTTGGTGCTACAACTAACCCACTGTTACTGTTGAATTATTATTCTTTTTTTATTATGTATTCCACTATTTCAACAATTAGACAGTTTGTACATCCAGAAAAACTAACTAAATTAGTAGAAGCAGGAGGGCAGAAATAAAAGCTTATACAGCGGTCGCTCTCCCGCTAGTCATCCAGTTGCAGGATAAAGTAAAAAAAGATAATTCTGTTATTAAATATACATACATATGTACACATATACATACATTATATATCAATTTTAACAGGCCATATTATGCCATTTGGGGGGTTTCCCTTTCCTGAAGTGTGTTATTTCGGTTTTAGTGCATGTAAATGGTCTGCAAAGGCTAAAATCTCTGTGCTACCTCCACATGAATTTTCTCTCCCACTCTTTTTGAGCATTAAAGCATAGAGACATATCAGTAGAGGCACTAAATAAATACTTATATGCACCTGAAAATTAGCACAATATGTCCCCTTTAATCAATCTAAATGCTATTATTAATTGTAGAGTTGCTGCATTATTTCCACTGGAGTGTTTTCTGCGTATGAATATTTTATAATCCAAGCTGTTTATGTTTCATTAACATCCACATGTATATTCCGTGATACCATAATCAGAGAAAACTGGGAAGTCAATCATAGGAAACTTCCTCATTCAGAATATCACGGTAACTTCATGTAATTTATTTATTCATGTAATCGTTTATTTGGCAGGGACCATGTACAGTGATGAACACTTAAAACATTAAAAATGTATCGAGCGTAACGGTGCTAGATTTAGCTTTGAGCTCATTATCCGTCCCTCACATAAAACATTTAAGAAAATTACATTTTACAAACATTGTAAAAACAAAATACATGATGAGAGCAAGAGCAGCATACACGAGTATTTATGGTAATACAATATAGCAGCAACGACAAAGTGCACGAGGAGATACCCCTGGGTTAAAGTGCATTTAGAGAGTGGGACGATCCCGTGTCTCAGCTGGGAGGCTGTTCCAGAACGAGCTGCCTTTAATGGAGAGGACATTTTGTCCAAAAGTGGTCCGTCTTTGGTGGGCTTCACAGTCTCCTCTGGCTTCGGACCGAGTGCAGCGTCCAGTGTGTTTTCTGTGGATGAATTCCCCTAAGGGAGGGGGGGGGGGCAGTCCATGTAAACATTTATAAATAAAACACATACTTTTAAAAGACTTAAAATTGTCAGAACTTAAAGGTGGGGTAGCCGTAATACTGTAAAAAGTACAACCAATCCGTTTAGCCGGGCCAGCTAAACGGACTGGATGGCCTACCTGCCTGTCAGCCTTCCATCGGGGCACAAACTTCTCTCGTGCCCTCATTGGTCATGTGCGCGTTCCTGTGTGTTGGAGGAGGGGCTCTGTGAGGAAGTGGCAGATTTTCTCCGGTTGTGTATTTTCAAATTCTAGCGATCTCGAGCCGGTTTCTCAAACTTACCTACCCCACCTTTAAGAAATGGTGTTATCAAGGGTGGTACAGTGGTGGTATGAATGTGGCTTTCTGTCAAACACCTTGGTACAGCTGTTCTATTGGTTTAATTGCACAGATTACATTAATTGTGTGCCAATGGTTTGTAAAACTAGATGCACAAAATAATATCATCGCAGTCCAGATTTCCCTTTGGGTCTCGTCAGTTCTTTGATGCCTTTTTTCGTTGAAATAGCTTCTTGTTTTAGCAAATAAACAAAATCCACTTTGCCACATGTCTATCTTTCATGCATTGGATCGGAATAAAAAATGCGCCAATTGTTTTTTCCGCATATAAACCGCCATTCTTTGCCTTTTCCCCCTCTATCAGCTCGTTGTGGAGTCAGCTCATAAAAACAGATCTGCCATATTCAATGTATTATTGAAGTCATGCATATCAAAGGCGGCCTTCACGCTGTCACGCTCGGCCGACAGAAGCTTGCCTCTCAGTGGGACACCGCCACATCATAGCAGTCCAAACTGGACCACAGGGGTTTTGGGTCCTGGAAAGGATGGGTGTGTATCTCAACAACAAAAAGGGAGCCTCGAAGCTGTCCAACTCTGTTTTAGGAAAGAAATGCTCCGTGTTTGTCAGCGATGGTTGATGATGTTTGAGCAAGCTGTGAACAAAGGGCTCTTCAGATGCAGCCTACATTTAATGGACACCGCTGTCGAACTCACTCTGCGACAGATGCTTGTTAGTTTTGCCAGCATTGTGGACCCGAAATGTTGAGTACCTGACGGTTGTTTGATAGAAATGTTTAATGAGGGTCCTCAGCACATAGAAACTGCTGGATGCTAATTTGTATGTGTTGGCAATTTGCCCAATTAAGATACACAATTGCAAGGGCCAATATGTGTACTCTCATTAGGCTGATTGGGACTATTTGAGGAGTGTCGTGACCTTTGGATATAGAGAGCACAAGATCAACATTATCATCCCTACTGTGGACAATTTCAAATAAATAAGCTTTGTGTCCAATCCAAATGATCCAGAGTCCACTCAGTCTTCAACATCCTCCCAGAATGAATCACAATCAGCCAACGAGAGTACGAATCTTTGCACTTTCTGGTTCAAAACTGCAATTTTTGATTCTGAAAAAGTCAGAAATGGATTCAGCATCCTCTATACCCCGAATAAATCACTCAAAAATGTAACAACTCCGCCAAGCCATTTATTTTACTCTTATCCACAGTAATAATACACACAGTAATTAATAATAGTAATAACAGTAATAATAATAATAATAATAATAATAATAATACATGGGACTTGTATAGCGCTTTTCAGGAAACTCAAAGACGCTTGGACAGAGAATTAAAGAGATAAACAAAACAGAAAATAGGGGGGGGGTCAGTGGTTGAATGCAGTGTTGAACAGGTGGGTTTTGAGTGATGTTTTGAATGCTGTGAGGGAGGAAGAATCTCTGATGGATTGGGGTAGTGAGTTCCAGAGGGAGGCTGCAGCAACGGAGAAGGCCCTGAAGCTATAATGCTAATATCACGCAACTTATGCTAATTGTTCAAATTGCCCAACCTATGCAAGTAAGCATCCGGCAGTTTCTATGTGCCGGGGACCCCTACTATACGACTCTATCATAAAACGTTGGGGTTCTTAACATTCCCGGGTTCACAATGCAACTCTATGAGCTGACAAATAGATGATGTCACCGTCACCAAGAACTCAATGTATACAGTTTCTCCGTTGGGGAGCTCAGAAAGTGATAGACAATACTAAACGAGAACATCACACACAACAAACACGGAGAGACTGGACACATGCTCATCATTGGAAGCAACTGTGTGTGGGTTTTCTGTGTGTGTGTTATCAGTGTGTGCTGCAGTGTTGTAGCCCCCTCCTCCTCCTCCTCCTCCTCAGTGCTTGAAAGTGGTGTGCAGATCAGAGGAAGGCCGTATGTGTGCGTGTGAAAGCTTGTTCTGAGCACAGGGCACTGCGGATGTTCACAAACACTCTGGAGATTTGGGGGATTGGAGCAAATCCAGAACTTCAAAGGCTCATTTGGGAACAGATATTCAAACCACGGGCCATGAAGAATGGATCCGAACCATTCGAATATTCTTACGTTGGATATAAACACAGAGTCTTTTGAATTAGTCTGCTGAACTTTATTAACACTTTTTGTTAATTTGCGGATATTATCAAGGACCCGGGAGAAATTGCTATCACCTTTTTTACATTTCCTTTACTCTATTCATCACTTTCCTGCCCAACACGTAGCTCCACTTGATAAGGTAGACATGTTGATGAACCCCTTGAAGCCTACGGACAACCCTGATAGATTAAAGAAGATTGAAGACGTGTTGAACTTGTTTGTCCTAATGTGAATAATTGGATTTGATATTACTTAGAAAGTAGAGAGGAAGCAATTCAGTAATTAACCATTGTTATTTTTACATGTTTTAATATTAGGTCGCACAATTAAATTGCAACAGTAGTTAAGAATTGTCAATCAAAATGTATTGCTTTTCAATGTATTCTCAACCTCATTTCAAAATGAGCCTTGAAGACATATATGGAGCTGTTGTTGTCACTGCAAAGTCCTTTCCGCCAATGAATCCGACTTCGGTTCTCCGGCTAATAATCAAAATGTGGGATTTCTTCATCCTCTAATTAGATGCGTAGATGTTGGTTGTCCATCTTAACCCGCACACAGAGTTTTTTTAATTTGTGAAACCTAAGAAAATATCAAGTGCATTCCCCGGAGGATATTCATGTCCTTGCTTATTAAGATTTGATCAAGTTGGATATTAATGATCTGAGAACAGACAATCATGATTATTTCTGTGGTGATACCAGTAAATATTCAAATACCTTGCAGTGTGATGTGAAAGTTAATGCATTTTGTAATGTTGTTTGTTCTTTTCTATATTGGTTTTGAAGTGTAAGAAACAACTAAACTAAAATGTGTGTTCTTCTTCTTTCCGTCTGACAGGAGGCCAGTTTGTCCATCTGGATGCTTTTCAGTGACAACACAGCCGCCACTCTGACTAACTTTGATCCCAAAGACTACAACTTCAACGCCTCCTCGCTGGATGACAGGGTCGTGATGGTTTCCCAGGAGCCTCAGCAGCGCTGGCCTGTGGTCGTGGCAGAAGGGGAGGGATCCGGAGAGCTGGTGCGTTTAGAGATGACCATCTGTGAGGCCTGTCAGAAGACCAAGCGCAAGAGCGTCATCGCATCTGCTTCGGTTTATGTCAAGGTCCGCTTCGGCCCAGAGGAGGACTCTGAGGAGGAGGGGGCCACCGAGGGCGAGATAGAGCTCACCCCCTTCACCAGGCGGCCAATCATTGATCCCAACATCAGTGGAAGAATTTACGAGACATCTAATGAGCAGCCTGCCAGTGTTCCCATCGATTACACCAATTTCCCCACCATTACCAACCAAGAGCGACCAACAGAGAGCGATGAAGAAGAAGAGGAAGAAGAAGAAGAGGAAGACGACTTTGTGCACTTCACCTCGCAACATGACTGACCTTGAGATCGGCATGTACGCTCTGCTGGGAGTCTTCTGTCTGGCCATCTTGGTGTTTCTCATCAACTGCATCGTCTTCGTGCTGAAGTACCGCCATAAGCGTATTCCTCCAGAGGGTCAGGCCAACATGGACCACTCCCACCACTGGGTGTTCCTGGGAAACGGCCAGCCGCTGAGGGCCCAGTGTGAGCTGTCTCCTCAGCAGATAGAGAGTCCCAGTAATCCTCTGGAGAGCGTACAGACTTGCTGCCACGGAGACCACCACAGCAGCGGCAGCTCCCAGACCAGCGTTCAGAGCCAGATTCACGGGCGGGGAGACGGCAGCTCCGGAGGATCCACGAAGGAGAACGGAGGAGAGGAGGCCAGTTCCCCCACCTCCAAGCGCAAGAGAGTCAAGTTCACCACCTTCACCACGCTTCCCACTGAGGAGCTGCCCTACAACTCCATCCCCATAGCAGACGAAGAGGACATTCAGTGGGTGTGCCAGGATATGGGCTTTCAAGACCCAGAGGAACTGCACGATTACATGCGCAGAATAAAGGAAATAGCCTGAGGTCATGAGGTGCAGCGTGAAGCCCGGCTCTCAGCTTTCTAACGAAACTTTCCTTTCTATTTTTCTCTTTTTCACCTCAGTGAAAGATAACTTTTCACAGACTAAAAGGCCAACTGTTGTTTCGGTTAGGGTGTGTTCCATTTAGTTTGCACAGTGCTGAAATCTCATACACGCTCACACGGAAGAGGATGCGAGGAAGCCAAAGACTTGAGCAGATCTCAATCACTGGAGAAAGCCTGTACATCTTGGCTGCGTTTCACCGGGAAGCCGAGCCATGGCCAGACAGCTCTCTTTATTTCCAGGATTGTATTCCAGAGAGCAGCCTGACATGGACAGGAATAGTCGAAGTTGTTTGGTATCGTGTTCTTGCTGGCTCAGTGGGACTCTGCAGTACTGTACCTACTCCAAACGAAAATGCCTTTGATGAACAAAAAAACTGTCAAAGACTCTCATGAAAGCTAAAAAATTATCTTTTTGTTTGTGCCAAAGTAGGACAAGCGTTCTTTTAATGGCAAACCCTTCTTAATTTGTTGTTCTTGGTGCAGCACGCTCATGATTTGTACTCATGTTCATTCATTACATTTTTCTACATTTCATAGGTGGTCAGAAGCAGTGCCCTATTACCAGTCCTCTTGGTCCTGAACAAATCTAATGCCTTATAACAATGGTCACAGTTCACTTCTTATATCAGCGCGTTCACCCTGTTCCCTCACCGCGGCTAGAGACGGCGTATTAAGATGTAAAATACTACAAATGATCTCGAGCATGAGGTAGAATTAGAGAAAAGCGTGGGGGGCTCTAACTTTCTTTGCATGGAAGGGGATCTCGAGGCACAATCAGCAACTATTTCCAAATTTGTAAATGTTTGTATTGTAATTATATAATCATTCATACACAAGTAAATATGTTATAATGCATTAAACGCATGCCGTGTCAGGCCTACATACATGCGGACATTCCTCTCTATGTATATACCGCATCGAGCACGAACGTTCAACAAGTTCCTTACTCTGGAAGCCGGTTGAAACCTTGCCAACGTGAGTCTTGTTGTGAGTAGAAGGTTCCCCAGACCCGTAGCGTTTTAACAAAGTGCTATCACATTCGTTGAACACGGGGATGCATCAGAATTGTAACAGATCTAATATTTTGATGATTTATTTTTTCTCTCCTCAAATTCTACCCTCTAGCCTTCTGGGAAAATAACAAACGTACTAGTTGGAAACCGTCGCACTGAACACAAGCGCCTCGAAACTCTCCAGGAAATGTCGTTCGCCCGAAAAAGAAAGACTGCTGAATAAATTCTAGATTTGTCTCCATCGTTGGAACCATGGCCATCTCATGTTGTCACTTTTGAAAACACACTCTACTATGTAAGTAGTAGTATTTTGTTGAATCTATTCCAGTGAACACGTGTATCGAAGTCACACATTTGCTTTGACTGAAGTCCATGGGCAGGGCGAGAGACGGACAGAAATCAGGAGTTGCGTGGTTGTGACGGCGTGTAAAAGTTTCTCAGGATTGGCTTCATTGACGAATCAACGTGATGTAAACAGCACAGCTAGTGGATGTCATGTGCAGGTCTTGTTGTGCAGAAAGTGCTAATGTTTAAAGTTTTACTGACACGGGTTTGAAAGTACACTCCAGCAGAAAAAGGGAAAAGAGCTGGCACATTTAGAAAGAACACATCTTCAGTGAGCTTTCAATCAAACCCTTGCAGAGGCAGCCGGCGAGTGAGAGCATGGAGACAGCAGGGCTAATCGTATCTTTCGTTGCCCTGTTAGTGGAGCTGCTTTTTAGTCGTAGTGTGGATCATTGGAGATGACGTCTGAAGGTCGATGTTATTCCAGCTCTGATCTCACATCAAACATGTTATGTTCAGGACTAATGAAGCATCCGTGTGATAACAAAAGTGTTTCTGTGTCACTTTCCTTTCATTCCGTTCTGTATCTAAGGGCTTGGAGTCTTCTTTTACGTCACTTGACTTATTTTGGTGATCCTATGAGAAAACTAATGTCCCCATCGTGGTGATAATGAGCCTTAGCTCTACGGTACTATATGTCAATCAAATCTGTCACGGTTTTATTGCAGATCCTCGCTGCTCTTCAGCCCCCACAGCCGTATTAAAGACCCAATCCAGAATTGTTGTACAGTATGTGTGGCAGCACTGTTTTACTGAAACCGAATTATATGGGAAGAAATCATTCAATCCAAACTCATATTTCATATTTAAGATGTGTTTCCTGCGCTCCTTGTTCATTGGCTGGTGACCAGTAGTGCTTAATGTGATCGGAAAGATGGAGTTGGTTTGCTTACAGCAACATTGTAAATACAGGAGCAGAACAGGCTTTACTTTTCACTCATCTGAAAGTTCCAATGAGATTATTTTCAATCGGCAAACTATTCAATATTTGACATGTACTGTATATAGATCCACTTGTGATCCTGGATTGGGACTTTAAGTATTTGCTTTTACTGCATGCCCTCTCTACTTTCCATGTGGTTGAAATGAATGATGACCTGGTTCTTGTTTGATTATATACAATCTGTGTTAAAAACATTATATTTTGACAGTCCAAGCCCTGCCTTCGCCCTCAGCATCAACACGATGTGCCATGAAATGAAGAGAAGCAGCAGCCAGCCCAAAGTGTTTCCCTCCTAACCCTAAATGATGGATTCTCAGGATGAATGTAGGATTATTAGCTAAACCTGGCTGTGTTAATGTGGTCAGCCCAATCTGGTGACAGCACGATGACAGATGAAGTATCTAATAGCAGCTTTACACTCTGTTTCCATTGGGTTTTCCCATTATACTACGTCTCACATTGATTCTTAAATCCTACTTCCCCCGTCCCTTTCATTCTAAGTCTTTTTGTAATGCTGCTTTGGTGGTGGTGCACACGTTGCTCATTTTGTATTTTCTTCAAGCTGCTAATAGAAACTTAGTCTTTTTACAACATGTTATTGAACATCTCGACTTATACCTCCCCCCCCCCCCCCCCCCCCCATGGAAACTGTGCACGATGTGCACGGCTCAGTCTGTGCCAAGTAACCACTACACTCACAATAATATGTTATTGTACAGAGCACTGTTGAATTTCCTGTATTCTCTTGAAAATAAACCCTTGTATTTTTCCCGTTATATGTAAAGTACTAAAGAAAATGCAATACATACATGACATGGTGTATTTTTTTATTTGACCTGCGAGTGTTTTCAGCCATTTTCTTAAGCTTTAAATGTGTTGCTACTGTGTCAGCCATTTATTTATTTATATAAGAATGACTTTATATTTCACATTATGATTGGTATTATAATTGCAAACATGTCTGATTTATACCGTATGTTATGACATTTTGCAAATAGATTTAAACTGCCATCAAGGGTGACTATTTTAACTTTCACTCATCAATATTTTAACAAACAAAAACTATTTAACATGAGTCGCTTACAACTTCATGGCCTCAGAACTCCAAAAGAAGAGAGGAGATAGATTACAGAAGAATGTTTATTTGTGTTTATTGTTTCCATTCTGTAGCTTACACCTGACGATATAGCTGATGCATGTTTTTCTGCCATTGATCAGATTGCTGTTTGAGTCCTACTAGTGTTTGAAATACACAAATCAATGCTGCCCCCCCCCCCCCCCCCCCGCTGTGCAGAGTCTGAATGCAGTCCGATAATACTCACTGCCAACACCTGCAGCAGCATGAAGACCCTGCTGAGAGGAGAGTGGAGAAACATACTGCACTCTGCAACCCTGTCTCCTAATAACTACGTTCCCACAGAACTAAACTGCATTCTCAATTACGTTTAGCTACAAATGTATTTTCTTCCGTTTTTCTCTATCTTCCTGAAACATACTTTCTCCCACGTTACGTTTCTTATGAACGTATCTTAAATACGTTTATTTTCTACATATCTTTTCCGTTTATTGTCTTGCTTATAATAATGATAATAGTCATTTATAAATATCATTGTAGAGCACACATTTGAAATCAGTAGGCGAGGCTGTAATTTCGCCAGCTGTTACTCTCATGAGCGAGACAGAAAATAATAGTTGTATCATGCCGAAAAGCTGCTGAGTCGTTCATTGCACCTCAAACATTAAAACAAATCCAGAGTTACGTGTTTCTGTACTTCCTCTAAGAAGAAAGGACAGTAACAGAAGATCTCTGTGGCTTCAGGCTTCATCGCCGTTCAAATGACAGCGTTGGTTTCCCCGAAAGTGGGCGGGGCTGTAAAGTGACGTAGATTTTACTCATCTATTATTCAAAACCATTCTATTTATTCTAACGTAAATTACTTTTTATTACTTGTATTTTTATACTTTATTTGCTATGAGTTATATCTGAAGCAAATTATGTTTCCGTAGATGTGTATTCAATTCCACCCTTCGATTCTTTCACACACAGTGACGTCACGAGCTACCCACAATGCAACACGCGCCATATATATATATATAAATACGCCATTTTCCTGGAGGTGCAAATATCCTGGAGGTGCTAATATAAACAGCTAGCTAACGTAGCCAGGCAGAGCGCACTAGGTTTTTTTTTTTTATTAACGACCGAAGAAATCGCTGCATGTCTTCGGATTACATCTCTAGACTTGAGGGGTGTGCTTTAGGTCGTTACCAGCATGAACTAGAGCTGTGTGGGTTGATCGGATTGCCCTTACAGACTGCCTGCAGATGTATGGAAAAACGACTCTCGAAAGTGGCCTTCGTCGATTTTGGCTGCATCTACGTCTCTCTTCTGGAAACACCAGGTGAATACCCCACTTGTCACAATAATATTATCATGCCGTTGCATATATGTGGTATTTTAGAGTTGACTAGATATTGATTAAGGCAATAGACTATGATATTCAGTACAGGAAGCTTAGCAACACCTAAACGGTGTACAGCTGCTTGCACCTCGCGTAAAACGGCGGATACCGGAAGTACGGTGTCGCCCTCGGCCCAATACCCGTATGTGTGTGTGAAAGAATATCATAAATGTGAACTCTCATTACAGGAACAATACCGGAAACAGACGTAGGAAAGATCCTCAGCTCGCTGATTGGATGTTTTAGCCGCAATGCACGTTTTTAAAGATATTACTGATTTTCTTTGAATATAAGAATGTAAATACTGAGTTGAGAGAATAGTCAGGGGATTTGGGTGACGGGAGACACATCTATGGAATCACAATTTCAATAGCTTACCATTAAATGACGATACCTTTCTGTCTGTGATGTTTTACAAATCAGATATTAATGTGTAGAAGTAAAACATGAGAAATAGTATAGCAATATCCTGTAAAATGATGTAAAAATGAATAAAACTAAATATCTTCAGATGTTATACATACATAAGTATCCTACACTGATAATACAAAGTTATTATTAGTATGCTGTGTGTACCTTGTGTGCACCGCCTAGTGGTTAAAGCACGTTATTGAACTATTTTTGTTGAATAATGTTATTTTTGTTGAACAATGTTATTTGATGAAAAAAATATTAAGAGTACATACTTTCATAGGGGGAAAGTAGAAGGTCAATGTTAGAAATATAGAATATAAAAAATCAAGAAGATACTGTAAGTGATCTCTACAATAAAACAGTTTAGTGCAGGATGTACAAAGATATTAATATGAGGATGTGCAAAACAGACAAACTAATTCACCTTTATTAACACATTAAAGAATACTTTAGGTTAAGGTCTTATTTCAAATAAGAAAAAAGCTTTGGGGGTATCTATCTACAGATAAATATTAAGCCTGACAAAGTACTTAACGTCTAATATATTGCTTTCCTGCAATGTTAACTATGTTGAAGCACTTATTTTAACTGATATTATACACATTAATTATACTCTTATGTATGTAGATAGCATAAGAAATGTGCAGAATATGACTGCAGATAAATGTTTAGTCTTCTCAAGCACCAACTATCAAATATCTCTCCTGATTGTTGGCACTTGACAATCACCTTCCCTGAATGTTACTCAGGTGTAACTAAAGTCTGATTTAAGGGTTGTTTATATTTCACATCATTAATCAGAATCTGCAAAGTAACTAAAATAGATTTAGTGGAGTAAAAATACCAGGTTAACCTCTGAATTGTAGTGGAGTAGAATATATATTAATGCTGCCTATTATGGATACAAGCGATTTAGTAATTACATGTTTTAAATGTGTACACACCAATGTGTTTCCTATCGCCTAAACCTCCAGGGCAATATACAGTTTAATACTGTCAACTTCTACATTTGGGAAAAACGAAAACGTCTTTTAAAACTACAATTCCCAGTAGAGACGTGCCATAGAGAACATGTTGCGAAACACAATAGCCAGCATGTGTAGTTCTGGGGGGGCGTTCGAGTCCAGTTTTGAATAGTCTGCCGTGGTTTCGTTCCATTTCAAAGAGCTTGGCGCTAGGCGTAACCTTGGCGCACTGCCACTCCAACATCCAATCCCAGAGCTTGAAGATTAATCACGGGGTTTGTCAACGGGACTGTAGTCGCAAACGATAGCTGGGGATTATGGGTAGTGTAGTGTCTTCGGCCATCCTTTTTCGGATATCATATCGCATTAACAACACCACATCGTCACAGAGATCTTCTGTTACTGTCCTTTCTTCTTAGAGCAAGTACAGAAACACGTAACCCTGGATTTGTTTGTTTGAGGTGCAATGAACGACACAGCAGCTTTTCGGCATGTTGAAACTATTATTTTCTGCCTCGCTCATGAGAGTAACAGCTGGCGAAATTACAGCTTCCCCTACTGATTTCAAATGTGTGCTCTCCAATGATATTTATAAATGACTATTATCATTATTATAAGCAAAACAATAAATGGCAAAGATATGTAGAAAATAAACGTATTTGAGATCATTGAGAAAATACGTTTGCTAAACGTAATTGAGAATGCAGTTTAGTTCTGTGGGAACGTAGTTTTTAGGAGACGGGGTTGTACTCTGCTACACAAATCCATACTTGGAGCTGTGTTCTTGAAGTTTGTCGTGTTTACTCCCGTTCGTTTCATTTGGGCAGCGGAGATCAAAGCCTTCTGACCTCAAGTAAAGCACTCGGGTCATTAGGAGAGAGTTATAGTGGGTTTATGGGGCCGAGCAGACAGATGCTTACATCGGAAAGCCGCTGGAAAATAAGTTTGTCGTGCTGCGGTTTGAACAGATCTTCACACTCCGAGGTGTTTCTGCAAACCAACTATCTAATTGCAAAAATCACAAATATGGATTCTTAACAAAATAATATCAGCTGCTTTTGTATGGACCAGATTTCAGTACATACTGTAGGCCTTCACACAGAAGTGGTAGATGGTCAGTAAAAACTCAAAACTTTAACACAATAGAGGTAAGTACACAAACATAAAAGATAAAGAGATGTTTGTGTGAATTGTATAATATATAAAGGGGGTAACATAAGAATGTATTCCTTTAAATATTTGCATCTGAATAAGCAAAAAAACACGTATTCAGTCTTTATGAAGGCTCAAATTTCACATAAAATTCATTTCAGATAGTACAGTATGAGCCCTGACTTACAATTCATAATCTTTAAAGGTGGGGTAGGTAAGTTTGAGAAACCGGCTCGAGATACACTTGTTATATTCCATGGAATGCTCTTAACATCCCAACAGCAGTGAATATCTGAAGTGCTTTGACAACAAATACGTTAAAAAATATCATCTGTGGAAGCCGTGGCGCTGTAAAAAGCACGACCAATCATTTTAGCCGGCCCGGCCAAAAAAAAAAATATCCTACCTGCCTGTCAGCCTTCCATCTGTGCACAAACTTATCTCGTGCCCTCATTGGTCATGTGCGCGTTCGTGTGTGTTGGAGGAGGGGCTCTGTAAGGAAGTGGCAGATTTTGTTCCGGCTGTGTATTTTCAAATTCTAGCGCACTCGAGCTGGTTTCTCCAAAATTACCTACCCCACCTTTAAAGCAAAGTAATTTACCTCTTTAACCTTAAAATAACATCTTCAAACCTTCAAACTCAACCTGATGCTACACTGTCAGTCTTACTATTGAGAGAGACTTTACACCAGGGGTCTCCAACACGTCGATCGTAGCTCACGGGCAGCTTTTCAGTAGCTCGCCGCTCGATTATCGATTATAGCGTAGTGACGTTACTTCTTGATTTTTCGGCCGCGGCTGGACAATAAGTAAGGTTTTTTTTTGTTTTAATGTCTTCTGTGACACGAATATCAAATTGGTCAGTGACGCAGAGATCAAGGAACAGACGTGACAGCGGCACAGCGACACCACACACGGAGCAGTCGGCAGTATCCACCAACACCAGCAACACCAGTCCAGAACCAACAGCAGAATGACCCGCTCTGAGTCTGAATCAGTCCGTGTCGCTGCGGATCAGAGACACACTCGTTATCGTCATGTCAGGTTTTTGGTGGATTTAATCAAGTCTTGGATTGCAGAGTATGAATTAGGGCTGCACGATTTTGGGAAAAAATCTAATTCAATCAATCAATCAATGTTTATTTATATAGCCCAATATCACAAATGTTACAGTGGTCTTCACAGTGTGTACAGAATATCAGTATGACAATACGACACCCTCTGTCCTTAGACCCTCTGTCCTTAGACCCTCTGTCCTCAGACCCTCTGTCCTTAGACCCTCACATCGTACAAGGAAAAACTTCCGGAGAAACCCCACAGTTTAAAGGGAACATGGGAGAAACCTCAGGGAGAGCAGCAGAGGAGGGATCCCTCTCCCAGGACGGACAGACGTGCAATAGATGCCGGGTGTAAATTGAAAAGATAATACATTTACAACATAGGTGTATAATTGCGATTTTTCTGAAAAATATTGCGATTCGAATTGCGATATTTATTTTTAAGCGACCCAATGGAAGTTTATTGTAAAATGTGGCCATAACTCAACGTGCTCCCGTCTCTAGCACCCCCGCAGCCCGAGCTACGAGTGAAAGAACTAAACTTACATGAAACTTCCGTTGGGTTGCTTTAAAGTCAAGCTTCAGTTTAAGATTCACCCTGTAATAGAAACATGTGATGGAGCATTACTAACCTGACTCAGATGGTTCACCAAACCATCTAAAGCTCCATTGGAAGCCATTTGGAAAGGGCAGGCACTTTCAGAAGCACTTCGCAGGTGATTGGATCAATCTGTCATAGGGATGTGCATCTCCATCACTGAGGCCGATGCGATGCGCATCTCGATACGTTGCCACGATACGATACATTAACGATACATTTGAAACACCAGGTGATACGATACGATACGATTCACCCCTGTTGCGATACAGTTCGATACGATTTGATTCAATATTATGCGATTCGGTGCGATACGATGCGATTCAACACAATGCAAAAATAATGATACTTCAATTTGGTACGACAGAGGATTTTTTTATTCCTTATATGCAGCAAATCATACATTAACAAAAAAGTGCTTTACATATTTGGTACTGCACATCCCATCATGCCGTTTATTTTTTTCCTTTAAAAGCTCTCCAGAGTACAGTACAATTGTATAACACCTCACAGTTAAACAATGTAAGGATGCATTGCTCATGATTAACAATGTGCAAATAACAGCTACCATAGAGCCATGCCCAGCTGCCAGCCTGATGTGCTTAACACTCATTCATAGGCTGACTCACCAGTGAGCAGAAAGCAGTGGGTTCTATAGGAACAATAAAGAATACAAATAACCTTTCACAAACAGCTCTTTCATAACTGCTTACAGTAAGGAAGACATTTAAATTATTATTGGCCGTCACAAGCTGCTGTAAACTAAACACCACTCTCTCTGACCGAACACCTCTCTGAGTGATTTCACTCATATGTCTAACTTTAAGGTTTTTCTTTTCAGCCGCAGACCCCATGTCGCCTCTTTATGTGCGTCGCTAAGTTCCTCGTACTACTTGTGTACTTTAAAGCGGCTCGGCATCGTTTACAATTTGCGAGCGATTTTTCAAGGTGACCGTCTGTAGTATATAGTGCCGCGCACACATACCATCAGGACGTTACTGATGGGGTGCGGCTGCGGAGTGATACTGTGTGTATGCAAGCCCGCATCTAGGACGGATCTATGTATCATGGCTGTAGACCTGTTAAGTAATAAAGATACCTCATACAAAGGTCTACGGATACCTTATTACTCTCCCTGACCTGCGGTCAACTATATAGCATAAAGGACTATTACACCGTCTTTCTTGAACAATCCGAAGTGTTGTCAAACATTTGATTTGTAGGTATTTTTCGGTGCGCTGTGTTTCTCTTTCTCCTCAACTTCCGTGTGTGTTGATAACTGAGACTCTCGGCCTCGGGCGAAGCAAATATCCAAATCAAAGATCGTCTCTGCTGAGGATGAGGGGATTTTATATGAATGAATCGGTTTTTTACCGATGCAAAGACGCTACGCAATCGATGCATCGCGAATTCAACCCGGTTCAACCCAAACTGTAGCCGATGTGCACTCTTTCAACCGGTGCACTCGCATCTTGAACGTTTATGCCGATGCACCGATGCGAATTGGTGAATCTTAACATCTCTAATCTGTCACCTTCTATCATGGGCCACTTCTGATTGATTAACAATGGCTGGTACATGTGGAGCACAGCACTTCTGATTGGTGTGGATGACTGACACACAAGAAGAAAAAAAAAAAAGTAAAAAAAAGAAAGAAAGTTAAACAAAATCGCAGGCTTTGCGATTTGATAATGGCATCATTTCAAATCGCGATTTTGATTTCAAATCGCGATTTTGATTTCAAATCGATTAATCGTTCAGCCCTAGTATGAATGTCCTCTTGCTATTTTCAGTTGTTAAATACCATAGACTGGACTTATTTTACACATGTGCCATAAGATGCTTGTCAGGTAGTGATTAAGGACATTTATTTATTTATAAACATCACTCTACACTCGTCGATTAGAGCGAGCGGAGCGCATTTTCGCGAGCGGAGCACATTTTCTCATCCGCCTCATGGAGCGTGGAAAGTGAGGGGCAGGGCTGCCTCTCTTCCGTCGGCGTGGATAGGAGGTTTACCTGTGCACCTGTGCTGTTGTGGGGAGGTTTTTCCCGGGAAGTCGCGGAGAGACGGAGCGGCTGCACGTTGTTGTTTGGGCCCCCTTTTTCCACCTGCCCAGTTGTGCTGTGGCGGGGACCTGCTTCCACTTGTCGTGTGCTGCTGTCCTGGCGAGATTTTACCCCAGGGGGGCGTAACGGAGAGACCGGAGCGGCTTCGCGTTCGGGCTGCGGCCTGCTTTACACCTGCTGTAGCGGAGGCCTGTATCCACCTGCTCCACCTGTCGTGCTCTATGGTGCCGAGGACGTTTTACCACGGGGATATCGCTGAGAGACCGGAGCGCCTCTACGCCTCGAGCTGGTCCTGCTTCGCCTATTCTGCTGTAGGCCTACTGAGGAGGTTCTGCACCGGGGATATCGCGAGGAGAACGGAGCGCCTCCACATTTCGGGCCTGCTTGCACGCCTATCCGGATGCTCTGCTGGTCTGGGAAAATGGCCCATATCGGGATTCTGCTGTGCCTGTTAACTGTTTTGGACTATGAGAAGATCTCTAGTCATTCTGAGGAGTCTACTGGATTCAGGTCTGTTCTGCCACCTGCAGTGGGCATCCCCTGCAAAGGTTCGGATGTGTTACACAAACAATTACCGGTTGCCTTGTCACAGATTATCTGCTCGACAAAATACGTTTGTCTTTATTGTTTTCCTGCGATGATGGTTCTTCAGGACTGCTTCTTAAGCTCTAATCACACTCTCGCAGACTTTTCCGATGATTCTAAATTAGATGACAATGTATGTGTGTCGTTTAAGAGGAAAAGATGCCTGGTTTCTTTGTTGTTATTACTGTCAGGAAATGTACAACCTAACCCTGGTCCGCCCAGTAGTAGTAGTCAGATCGCTACTCCTGCTGATTTTTAAGCTAGGTCTGGGTTGGGTTTCATCCACTTGAATGTGCGCAGTCTGTTAGGTAAACTAGATTTTGTCCGTATCTGGGCAACATCGACTGACGCTGACGTCATTGTCTTATCTGAAACATGGCTAAATAAGTCTATTTTGGCCTCTGACATTGCCTTAAATGGTTTTAATGTGTATCGTACCGACCGGCCTAATAAAGGTGGTGGCGTTGCAATTTATGTTAAGAATAAGTTCAGTGTAACCACATTAATTTCCAAATCGATCAGTAAGCAATCTGAATTTTTAGCCTTAAATATAGAAGTGGCAAAGGGTCAACAGGTCATGGTCGTGGGCTGTTACAGACCCCCCTCAGCTGTCAAAGACTCCTTGTCTTCGCTAGCAAATCTTTTATCACAACTAGACTACAAGGAAATAGTCCTACTTGGAGATTTTAACTGGGACTGGTTAACTGCAGTGTCAGAGGATTTTAAAAACCTTTGTATCTCTTTAAATGTTACTCAGATTGTGGACAGTCCTACTCGCCCAAATATTAAGTCCCCTAATAAATCCTCCCTAATTGATCTCATTTTAACTAATGTTCCCCATAAATATTCTTCTGTGGGAGTATTTGCAAATGATTTGAGCGATCACTGTGTTGTAGCAACAATTAGGGACACTAAGGTCCAAAAGGTTAAACCTCGCATTATCATCAAGAGAGACATAAAACATTTTGTGGAGCAGGGTTTTGTGCATGATCTGTTTGGGTTTGATTGGGGTAAAATCGATCTGTGTGCTGATGTTGAAACCGCATGGTCTTATTTTTATCTTGGTTTTATTGAGATCATTGATAGACATGCACCCCTGCGTAAATTTAGAGTAAAGGGACGAGACAATCCTTGGTTTTCTGCTGAGCTGTCTAGTCTCCTTCATGAGAGAAACAAGTCCTGGGCAAAGGCTAGGAGATCAGGCTCAGAGGTAGAATGGCTGCATTTTAGGCAGCTAAGGAATAGCTTCACTTCACATGTAAAAAGTGCAAAGTCGAAGTACTATTTGTCAGTTACCACAGAAAACCTAAATAATCCTAGGAAATGTTGGAAAGCAATAAAATCGATATCAACCGGTGAGATCCGTAATGAGCTACCTCCGTGCCTTACCACAGCATCTGGCTCTATATCGGACAGGGCCACTATGCTAAATTGCTTTAATGAGCATTTTGTGTCCTGTGGTTCTCTATTTGATTCTGTGATAGTGAGCACTTCTCCTTTGCTGAGATAATCCATCCCACCTCACAGGTGGGGCATATCAAGATGCTGATTAGACAGCATGATTATTCCACAGGTGTGCCTTAGACTGGCCACAATAAAAGGCCACTCTGAAACGTGCATTTTTGCTTTATTGGGGGGGTCTGGGGAGGTCGGAAAACCAGTCAGTATCTGGTGTGAGGGGTAGGGTTAGGGTTTGGTTTTGTGTAGGGTTTTAGGATTCTCGGCTGCGAATGGTTGCACAGGCCTGAGGATCTGTGGATGGGTGTATGTAAGTGTTATTCGACATAGGGTCAAATAAGAGTTTTTAAGGTGTTTGGACCAATTCTGGAAAATGTGTATGTTGTACAAAGTTATAGGTAGAGGGTTTGGTTTTCTAAAAAGTCAGCAGAAATCAGGGATTCTGTTGTTTTAGATGTTTTAGATCTTTGAGTTCTGATTCCCAATGAGATTCATTGCTGGAGCCAGACCTAGGTTCCGGGGGTGAGCTGGACCTGGTAGGGGGAAGCAAAGGGGGAACCAGGGGATAGCTTGTGTGCTTGTGACTGTTAGGCTGAGGGGATCCTGGGGGAATGTCATTTAGACAGTAGCCATGGTTTTGTGGCGAGCTGAGTCCCGGAGAGGGCCCGCCGGGCAACGGGAGCCCAACAGAGGGATCCAGGGAGGGTTAGGGTTAGGGTAATGTTGTGAATCGAGTGGCCCATGGTGGTGGTGGGGTTATGGTATGGGCAGTTGTATGTTATGGATGACGAACACAGGCCACTCGATTCACAACATTACCCTAACCCTAACCCTAACCCTAACCCTACCCCTCACACCAGATACTGACTGGTTTTCGGACCCCCCCAGACCCCCCAATAAAGCAACAATTCACGTTTCAGAGTGGCCTTTTATTGTGGCCAGCCTAAGGCACACCTGTGCAATAATCATGCTGTCTAATCAGCATCTTGATATTGATAACTGCAGTGTCAGAGGATTTTAAAAACCTTTGTATCTCTTTAAATGTTACTCAGATTGTGGACAGTCCTACTCGCCCAAATATTAAGTCCCCTAATAAATCCTCCCTAATTGATCTCATTTTAACTAATGTTCCCCATAAATATTCTTCTGTGGGAGTATTTGCAAATGATTTGAGCGATCACTGTGTTGTAGCAACAATTAGGGACACTAAGGTCCAAAAGGTTAAACCTCGCATTATCATCAAGAGAGACATAAAACATTTTGTGGAGCAGGGTTTTGTGCATGATCTGTTTGGGTTTGATTGGGGTAAAATCGATCTGTGTGCTGATGTTGAAACCGCATGGTCTTATTTTTATCTTGGTTTTATTGAGATCATTGATAGACATGCACCCCTGCGTAAATTTAGAGTAAAGGGACGAGACAATCCTTGGTTTTCTGCTGAGCTGTCTAGTCTCCTTCATGAGAGAAACAAGTCCTGGGCAAAGGCTAGGAGATCAGGCTCAGAGGTAGAATGGCTGCATTTTAGGCAGCTAAGGAATAGCTTCACTTCACATGTAAAAAGTGCAAAGTCGAAGTACTATTTGTCAGTTACCACAGAAAACCTAAATAATCCTAGGAAATGTTGGAAAGCAATAAAATCGATATCAACCGGTGAGATCCGTAATGAGCTACCTCCGTGCCTTACCACAGCATCTGGCTCTATATCGGACAGGGCCACTATGCTAAATTGCTTTAATGAGCATTTTGTGTCCTGTGGTTCTCTATTTGATTCTGTCACTAACTCTGCTTCTATGAACACCACAGTCTGTGACTCTGAACAATGTGGTCTGGAAAACCCTTTCAGTTTTACCCCTTTTACTGTTGATGTTGTTCATGAAGCCTTATCTAAGCTAGATACTAGGAAACCGGCTGGCCCGGACAACTTAGAACCTTTCTTTTTAAAGATAGCTGCAGATTTTATTGCTCCACCTCTCACTACTCTTTTTAACCTCTCCCTCAGCACAAATACAATTCCAAAAGTATGGAAGTCTGCTTATGTCTTGCCTTTACTGAAAGGAGGGGAGGCAACTATTTTAAATAACTATAGGCCAATCTCTAAATTGTCAGTTCTGGCTAAGGTTCTCGAACGCCTAGTGAGTGAACAGGTAAAGGAGTTTTTATGTACAAATGACATCCTGTCTAAACATCAGTCAGGCTTCAGAAAGAAACACAGCACCATCACTGCCACGATGAAAGTGGTGAATGACATTACTACTATTTTTGATAATAAGCAGAGTTGTGCAGCTCTGTTTATTGACCTTTCCAAAGCGTTTGACACCGTTGATCATCTCATCTTAAAGCAGAGGCTGGTCAGTATTGGCCTATCCAGCCATGCAGTGGGGTGGTTTGTGAACTACCTCTCTGAAAGGTCCCAATGTGTTCATTTTGATGGACTGTCTTCTGAGTGGTTAAACATTTCTAATGGTGTACCTCAAGGTTCTGTTTTAGGACCACTTTTATTCTCCATATATATTAACAGCGTAGGTGATAATGTGGATGAAGCTACTTTACATTTGTATGCGGATGATACTGTGATGTACTGTGCAGGTCCCTCCATTCAGGAGGCTGGTGTTAAATTACAGGCTGTTTTTAACACTATTCAGACTCAGCTCTCTGAGCTTAAGCTTCTTTTAAATGTGGATAAAACCAAGATGCTCTTTTCAAAAGCAAAAAAGACACCAGAGCCTGTTTTAGATATTGTAACTACGCAAGGAACAAAACTTGAAGTTGTTGCCTGTTACAAATACCTTGGTATCTGGCTTGATGATTGTCTCTCTTTTAAACTTCATGTAAATAACCTGCTAAAAAAACTGAGGGTTACGCTAGGGTTCTTTTTCAGGAACAAGTCCTGCTTCTCGCTTGAGGCCAGGAAAAGGCTCTGTGACCTTTGACCTGTGCTGGACTATGGGGATCTGGTCTATATGAATGCACCTGCCCATTGCCTGGTCAAGTTAGATGCTGCGTATCACAGCGCTCTGAGATGTGTGACAAACTGTAAAGCATTAACCCATCACTGTACCCTGTATGCAAGGGCTGGTTTGCTTTCACTAACTGTACGGAGGCTCAGTCACTGGTACATTTTTATATATAAAGCCATGTTAGGGAAACTTCCATCTTATATCTGCTCCCTGATCTCACGGAGAATTGTAAGTGGCTACTGCCTGAGATCGCATGCTGTGGTGTTATTAAATGTGCCAACTGCTAGGACTGTCTCAGGGAAGCAGCTTTTAGATGCAGCTCCTCTGTCTTGGAACAGTCTGCAAATTAAATGGAAACTGAACAATCTGGTGCCACTAAATGTTTTTAAAGCTCGGTTGGATGCTAGTCAATCGGAAGCTATTGGTACCTGTTTATGTGGATAATTATGTAAATGATGCTGGATGATGTCCTTTTGATGTTCTGTTTATGTTTTTATGTTTCATGTGGAACTACTTGAGCAGGTCTCCCTTGGAAAAGAGATCAATGATCTCAATGGGATTTATCTGTATAAATAAAGGTTTGAAATGAAATGAATGTGAATTTTCAGTGATGTACTTACTATATGGGCCATAAAAATATATGAGACGTTGTCGTTTTCTTGGACCTTAGTGTGAAGTTAAGATTTTTGATAAGCTTTAGGTATTGCAATTTCACACGTGTACAAAAGTAGCTTAATTCAACTGATGGGGGCTATGTGAATAAATGTAAGCGATGTGATGGAAGTAGCTCTTGGCCACTTACATGTTTTCAAAGTAGCTCTCAGATGAAGAAAGGTTGGAGAGCCCTGCTTTACACCATGGTGTTAGCAAAGCTGTCAACATCCAGTTCTTTAAACTTTCATAAGTAATGTAAATCATAACCACATTTGACACGGGTACAAAAGTGAATTGCAGTCTAAAACTGTAGATGTCAAATCACAAAATGACTGACTATTACATATCGTTACTAACAGTACATGTGTGGGCATTTACAGTCTAAATGCTGGATTTAACAGCTGGTCACATCACAGACTGTGAAATGTACAATCTATGGCTGTGGCAAAAATCGAAAAATATATACAGAAGGCTTTTTACAGCATGCATTTATGTCGTTTTGTACTCTGAACAAAAATATAAACGCAACACTTTTGTTTTTGCTCCCATTTTTCATGAGATGAACTCAAAGATCTAAAACATTTTCTATATACACAAAATAACCATTTATTTCAAATATTGTTCACAAATCTGAAAAAATCTGTGATAGTGAGCACTTCTCCTTTGCTGAGATAATCCATCCCACCTCACAGGTGGGGCATATCAAGATGCTGATTAGACAGCATGATTATTCCACAGGTGTGCCTTAGACTGGCCACAATAAAAGGCCACTCTGAAACGTGCATTTTTGCTTTATTGGGGGGGTCTGGGGAGGTCGGAAAACCAGTCAGTATCTGGTGTGAGGGGTAGGGTTAGGGTTTGGTTTTGTGTAGGGTTTTAGGATTCTCGGCTGCGAATGGTTGCACAGGCCTGAGGATCTGTGGATGGGTGTATGTAAGTGTTATTCGACATAGGGTCAAATAAGAGTTTTTAAGGTGTTTGGACCAATTCTGGAAAATGTGTATGTTGTACAAAGTTATAGGTAGAGGGTTTGGTTTTCTAAAAAGTCAGCAGAAATCAGGGATTCTGTTGTTTTAGATGTTTTAGATCTTTGAGTTCTGATTCCCAATGAGATTCATTGCTGGAGCCAGACCTAGGTTCCGGGGGTGAGCTGGACCTGGTAGGGGGAAGCAAAGGGGGAACCAGGGGATAGCTTGTGTGCTTGTGACTGTTAGGCTGAGGGGATCCTGGGGGAATGTCATTTAGACAGTAGCCATGGTTTTGTGGCGAGCTGAGTCCCGGAGAGGGCCCGCCGGGCAACGGGAGCCCAACAGAGGGATCCAGGGAGGGTTAGGGTTAGGGTAATGTTGTGAATCGAGTGGCCCATGGTGGTGGTGGGGTTATGGTATGGGCAGTTGTATGTTATGGACGACGAACACAGGCCACTCGATTCACAACATTACCCTAACCCTAACCCTACCCCTCACACCAGATACTGACTGGTTTTCGGACCCCCCCAGACCCCCCAATAAAGCAACAATTCACGTTTCAGAGTGGCCTTTTATTGTGGCCAGCCTAAGGCACACCTGTGCAATAATCATGCTGTCTAATCAGCATCTTGATATGCCACACCTGTGAGGTGGGATGGATTATCTCGGCAAAGGAGAAGTGCTCACTATCACACATTCTTTCAGATTTGTGAACAATATTTGAGAGAAATGGTTATTTTGTGTATATAGAAAATGTTTTAGATCTTTGAGTTCATCTCATGAAAAATGGGAGCAAAAACAAAAGTGTTGCGTTTATATTTTTGTTCAGTGTATATGGTCCTCCATCTCAGCTGATTCAGTTAATAACACACAGGTGATGCTCAGAGAACAGCCTCAGTGCCCCTTTGGTAACATGATTTGTCTGGTTTAACATATTATTTCTCTGATGCTGTATGTCAGTGACATTTCAGCCTGGGAATAGATTCAGTTGTTCAATGTGGAGAGCAGGGGTGACTCAGAGTGAATCAATCTGTGAGCACACCATAGGCCTCATCTAACCTGTAATAAAGGGTCATTTCTGCAGAGGGACTCCCAACCAGTGTTCACATCCAGAGATGGCAAAAGTACACACATCCTTTACTCTGGTAAAAGTAGAAGTACTGACTAACCTTCTTTACTCAAGTAAAAGTAAAGAGGCTTTGAAATGTACTTCAGTAAAAAGTACCCATAGCTAGCAGCTGCTTTAAAGAGTACCTGACCTCCCTTTATATTAATAGAACAATAATGTCAAAAAAAATGAGAGAAGTAGAAAGTACAGGTATTTGGGTTCAACATGTAAGAAGTAGAAAGTACAGGTATTTGGGTTCTAAATGTAAGAAGTAGAAAGTACAGGTATTTGTGTTCAAAATGTAAGAAGTAGAAAGTACAGGTATTTGTGTTCAACATTTAAGAAGTAGAAAGTACAGGTATTTGTGTTCAACATTTGAGAAGTAGAAAGTACAGGTATTTGTGTTCTAAATGTAAGAAGTAGAAAGTACAGGTATTTGTGTTCAAAATGTAAGAAGTAGAAAGTACAGGTATTTGTGTTCAACATGTAAGAAGTAGAAAGTACAGGTATTTGTGTTCAACATGTAAGAAGTAGAAAGTACAGGTATTTGAGTTCAACATGTAAGAAGTAGAAAGTACAGGTATTTGTGTTCAACATGTAAGAAGTAGAAAGTACAGGTATTTGTGTTCAACATGTAAGAAGTAGAAAGTACAGGTATTTGTGTTCAACATGTAAGAAGTAGAAAGTACAGGTATTTCAGTTCAACATGTAAGAAGTAGAAAGTACAGGTATTTGGGTTCAACATGTGAGAAGTAGAAAGTACAGGTATTTGGGTTCAACATATAAGAAGTAGAAAGTACAGGTATTTGGGTTCTAAATGTAAGAAGTAGAAAGTACAGGTATTTGTGTTCAAAATGTAAGAAGTAGAAAGTACAGGTATTTGTGTTCAACATGTGAGAAGTAGAAAGTACAGGTATTTGGGTTCAACATATAAGAAGTAGAAAGTACAGGTATTTGGGTTCTAAATGTAAGAAGTAGAAAGTACAGGTATTTGTGTTCAAAATGTAAGAAGTAGAAAGTACAGGTATTTGTGTTCAACATTTAAGAAGTAGTAAGTACAGGTATTTGGGTTCAAAATGTAAGAAGTCAAAGTAAAATGTCGGCAGAAAAATAAGTAGTGGAGTAAAGTACTGATACCAGAAACAGGTACTTAAGTACAGTAACAAAGTATTTGTACTCCACTACTTCCCACCTCTGTTCACATACTGCTTAGAAGTACAAATCCTGAAAGTGTGAAGCCTAAGAGCATACATACACTTCTTCGGTGTCTGGGCTTAAAATAAATGACATGTTTAGACGTTTTATGTGAAATGCTGTAACCTAAAGGGGAAACAACACCCAGAGCAACATGTGGTGACACGTCGTACATTTATCGCCTTACTTTCATGTTTTGTAATGTTTTTATATCAATCCCGTGGAAAACAGGTCAGTCACGGAGAATGTTGTATCATGTCAACATTTTTCCCGAGCAGCTACAATGAAGCCTGGCAGCAGAAATATCTTTAACTTTATAAAACATCAATTGTAAATGTCAGGTTTCAGCGTCAGCCCCTCCGAATCACAGAGAGAGGCTTCTTTCTTTTCATTTTCACCGCCGTTCGGAAATCATACCGGGAGAAATCCATCATAGGAAGGGCAGAGATAACAGCCCGGCCCTCACTGACAGCTGCCTCCACGGACCACAATGCATTGCAGAGACAAGATATGTTGCATTTTAGGCGAGGGCCACACAGCTCTTCATGTGACTGGTAAAAGTCTCGCTGAGCTGTCATATATCCCTGTAAGTTCCTTCTTAGGAGAGATAAGGTAAACAAAATAAATAGACTGATAAGTTGAGGGAAAGTTTATCTGCCAATTTCAACACTTTTTCTTGGTATATATGAGATTTGAAGATACACATGATTTCCTCCTCAACCCCAATACAATGGTGGTGGAAAAATGGATGTGGCAATGATACACAATTCTGTTATTGTCAGAAAATCCCCTTTATAAAAACAGCAATGTCTTTGTCCAACTCTCAATAGTTTTTAACGTCTTTGTCCTGTTTGTGGCACTCACTTGGTTCCTACCAAAGGCATATTTCCAACAATAAAAACCTACTTTTATTTTTCAAAAAGTATTGTACAGTATAATGTCCTTTTGCAAGCTACTACTCCAGAAAGGATGTTGATTTGTCTTTATCTTTCATGCAGATTCCCATCTAATTGACTTGTGTGTTTGTATATAACATTAATATAAAGTAATGAAAGGGATAGCTTCCTATTTACTGAATTGTTTTGATCGCTTTAGATGACTATACAGCTCTCCGAAATGAATGTGCTGTGTAGTATTCAATTACAATACCAGTACAGTTCTCACTTTATGAATACAAAAATGCTATTTTAATTCATGATTAGGTCAGTCCAAATCCACATTGTTTTAATTTACAAACATATAAACCTAACAATAATCAATGTTGCATAAAGGGGCAACTTTTCATTGTGTGTAATGTATATTACTTCCTTCAGTTTTTGATTAATACACATTTTTGGGGTATATTGGAACACCTTAGTGCTTATACACTTTTTAAAAGGGAGGCGTGTGGTGCAGTGGGTTGAGTGTTGGTGTTCAGGGGATTACAGGTTCAAACCCCACTGCAGACGGCTTGTCGTCAGCAGAGATGGGGTCGTTACTAAAAAAAAGTAATATATTACATATTACATATTACTTTAAAAAAAAGTAATATATTACACTACTTCGTTACTATCTACATAAAGTAATTCGTTACTTTACTCGTTACTTTACTCGTTACTTTACTCGCAGGGCCGGCCCGCCCCTCCCTACAGGCAGATCACGCAGACTGCTAAAGTTTCAAATGTTCTCTTTAGTTCAGTTTCCATTGTCGCATAAGACTGATCCAGATAGCTCCTGAATGTTTTCCTATCTGACCATGGCTGTCCTCTGTCTCCTGCTATCTGACCGTGGCTGTCCTCTGTCTCCTGCTATCTGACCGTGGCTGTCCTCTGTCTCCTGCTATCTGTATATTTTGCGCAGTCTATCTCTGCTCACACTGTTGCGTCAGCGTGTTCTCCTGCGTGTTGGCCATGTGTTGCACTGGAGCCAGACTTCAGCCGAGCACGTACGAACTGCGCATGCGTGAGTGGCAATAACTCTCCTTACCAGCAGGCAGCGGTAGTGTGTATTCGTCATTCAAAACAAGCAACAACCGGAAAACAGAGAAGAAGAACTACGTGTGTGTGTGTGTGTGTGATATAAATAAACAACAGCTATGTGCGTTAGCTTCACCTAGCATGTGTTCTTTGCAGGTGTTTGTTGAGGTTTGATTATGACTGATTTTAGAAAGTAACGAAGTAACGCGTGTCGGGGCAATGTTAGTAACTGTAGTGTGATTACTGGATTATAAAAGTAGCGCGTTACACTACTCCGTTACCGACAAAGTAATATTATTACAAAGTAACGCGTTACACCCAACTCTGGTCGTCAGACACTTCACCCCAAATTGCTCCTGTGGGGATTGTCCACAGTATTGTAAGTCTCTTTGGATGAAAGCGTCTAACAAGTGACATGTAATGTAAAAAAAAAGAAGAAATTAGCAAATCAATTCGAGAAACAGTGTCCCCAATACTCTGGATAATCCACCGCACTGTGAACAGTTTTTTTTTACAGGAGCTTTTTCTCCAGCGTAAACTTGTTGCAATACAAAAAGTAGTGGATTGATCTGATCCCGGAAATGTTTTTCTGCAAAAGGGATGTTGTCATTGTCGTATTTTCTGTGTCATTTCTCAAAGCTGTGAAAACCACCAGCAAAATCCCATCTCCCTGGGGCAGGGGCGGAAATCTCAGAGGCGCATATCTTTAAAAAACCCAGGGAATCACAGTAATTTTCACATGTCATAGAAGAAAAGCACAGGTGTAATTTAAGGCAAGACAACCCAGGCAAAAACATTGTTTGTTATATTCACTACAGTATATCAATTTTTTGAGATTTTGCCTCCATAAAATGTCTTCTTTGAGACGTGGAAAGAAAACATCCAGAAAACATTGAGGTGTTTATCTTTCAATTTTTACTGTAGATTTATTTGAAAGTTTGCAGGAGATAATACTTAATCTGCATATTTGAATATACTGTGAGAGAAGGTAATTATACAAGAGACAAGTGTCTTATTGTAAGTAGTCAACAGTTTCATGGTGATATCTTTTTGTTAATTTGTTTTCCTCTTTTCAAAATGTAGAACAAATTGGGTTTATTCACAAACCAAAACTCCAAGCAACAACATCTCCATTTGTATTCCAATTTATAATCTGAAGGTTTTTACAGAAGGGCTTGTTCATGTATGATTCATGGCCTAAACTTTTTAAATATGTTATTCCCAAAAACATGGACTCTCATTTGCCTACAAAATAAAAATAAAACAAGAATTTGGAACCTGGCTTTATCAAATGTCTAGATTTATATTGTGGGAATGTATGAACATTGGCAAACATTTAATTAGACAATGCCTTATTTGCATATTTTAATAGTTTTTGGGCTGGCATTGTGTAGTCTGACAGTTGGGAAATTGTACTAAAGGTCAAGGTTCAAGGTTCTTTATTTGTCATACGAACATAGCTGCAGAGTAATAATACATTTTATTTCTATAGCGCTTTTCTTGAACCCAAAGACACTTTACATTTGGGAGGGAGGGTAGACAAACAAAACAAAAACAAAGCCAAAGGCGGGACTGGAACAGGGTGAGGGACTCAGACTCACGGAGGTCTTGGGGGAGGGAGTTCCAGAGCTGCCACAGAGAAGGCTCTACCCCGAAGCTCCGGAGTTTGGCCTTGGGGATGGAAAGCAAACCGGCTGAGGTGGATCTGAGGGACCGGGGGGGGTTGGTAGAGGATGAGGAGGTCAGTGAGGTAGGGGGGGCCAGATGGTGGAGGGCTTTGAAAGTGAGGACCAGGAGTTTGTAGTGGATGCAGTGTGAAACGGGGAGCCTTTGATGCCATGACTTGGTGTGGGTGAGGAGTCTGGCGGCTGCGTTCTGGACACGCTGGAGTCTACTGAGGGATGTAGTGCTGATGCCGTAGAGGAGTGAGTTGCAATAGTCAAGGCGGGAGGAGATGAAGGCGTGAATGAGTCACTCAGCTGCAGGGCGAGTGAGAGAGGGACGGAGTTTGGCAATATTGCAGAGGTGGAAAAATGAGGTTTTTACAACTTGACGGATGTGGGGCTCGAGGGAGAGGTAAAATATAACGCCACGGTTGCGTGCCTGGGTGGAGGGGGAAACAGGGGTGCCATCAATGGTGAGTGTCAGGTTGCGGGTTTTGCTGAGGGTGGATTTGGAGCCGATGGGGAGGAGTTCAGTTTTATTGTAGTAGTTATGTCGATGAAAATCTTAGGTCACAGGCTTCTCCAACAGTGCAACACAAGAATACAGAAAAACAGAAAAATATAGCTCAAGTAAATATTAAAAAGTAAATACAAAAAGAAAAATAGTTTAAAAAAAGTGAAGTAGTGAAATAAGAGTCTATATGCAAGCTATTGGAATGATATATTAGATAAATAATTACTAGGTAGCAGATGAATGTTATGAAATTGTTTCAACAGTTCAGGTGCTTAACAGTCTTATTGCCTGCGGGATGAAACTGTCCCTGAGTCTGGTGGTTTTAGTCCGGATGCTGCGGTACCGCCGATGGGGGTCTTTTAAAAATCCTGAGGGCTTTCTTCCTGAGCCGCTGGGAGTAGAGGTCCTCCATGGATGGCAGCTCCGTCCTGGTGATGTTCTGAGTCTTCACCACCCTCTGTAAAGCTTTACGATTGAGGGCGGTGCCGCTGCCGTACCAGGCCGTGATGCAGCAGTCAGGATACTCTCTATGGTGCACCTGTGGAAGTTGCAGAGTATCCTGGAGTCCGTGTTGAACCTCCTCAGCCTGCGGAGGAAGAAGAGCAACTACAAGTAAAGTAATGTAATAGTGACCAGTGCAATTACTCTTTAAGGGGTATTAGTATGCAGTATCTGCCTTCATATTCCCATCATTTCATAAATACATTGATAAAGTATAATTGAGAAATGGCTAACCAAAGGCTGACCTCCAATTAGTGTAGAAATATATGTTTGATTGGCAAAATGAGGAGGAATCTGTCTTTTAATAGAACAATAGGTACACAAAACCGAACAAGTTCCCTCATAAAAAGAATATAAGAACACAGATTATATAAACATATAATAACTTTCTAGGTAAATGCAAGTCATGGCCACATTCCCATTAGCATTTCACAAGCATAGCCCCAAGAACAGATCAGCCATGCAGAAAACTCGACCTGCGTGCCGTGTTTCCAAAAATCCATAACGTATAAATCCATAAAGTCTGCCTAAAGCCTTACCATTTAGTACTTTTCAAACCTGTAGGGCCAAACAGAGCTGATGTGTGGAAGGAATCCTTGATACTACATGATTACATATTTTCTGCATCCAGCTCTGATGCACTTAGAGGAAAATAAAAATGTATATGTGTTAGTTATAAGAGGCAGCATCAAAGCATCCACTGACACATGTTGGCGTTTCTGCGCAGGTCCATTCTCTGTACTCGAACCCTCATTATTCTGCGCTTTAAATGCTGTGTAATCAGTCGCTCACGGGGCGATGTTTCCTCCCACTGCTCCACTTCCATAAGTCCAGCATGAGTTTCCTTCTTTATCAGACGACTGGCTGTGAGACTGAGTGCAGCGACCCGTGCCCAGCTGGCTTTTTAAATAAATCTATCCATCTATGGTTTTCTGCTTTCTACGCAAGATGGTTTTTTGCAACCAAGGACATTATTCATTATGGCTGCCAAAACAGCAGTTTAAAGTTTCATGGCGGCTCAGAGTGTTACTTTGTAAGCGTGTCTTGTCTCCAACCTTGGCTGTTGAAAGGCGAGAGAATTGAGGGGAAAGCATTTATTTGAACGCCTTTTTTTTCCTTCTGATAACTATAGTTTCAAGTGTTGAAGCTGTGTAAACTCCCAGATATTAAACACTTATTAAAGATAGACTTTAAAGGCGGCACAGATACGATTTCCAAGTGTTCGTAACTTCTTATTTGTCTTTTTGTTCAGAAACTATACAACCCATACATGATTTATGAACATAGTGCCCATAAAAAATTCAACTTTTCTCTCCCAAACACAGAGTTGTCGTCTTGTCTTGTCCGACTGAAATCACATTGAGAGGGCACGCTTCAGTTATTATTTATTTGAGTTTAATGTATGCACGACAACAACAGTGTTGACAGCTCCTGATGTCACATCCTGACACCGTCGCTCGGTGTGAAAGAGTTTCAGATCCCGGTGAATGTGTGGGAGGCTGCGGTGCTCAGGAAGCAAAAGTCAAAGCTTAAGAACATAGCTTTTGGCCACAGCCTGACACCTGCTGTGATGAGTGAGTGTGTGTGTGTGTGTGTGTGTGTGTGTGTGGTGTGTGTGTGTGTGTGTGTGTGTGTGTGTGTGTGTGTGTGTGTGTGTGTGTGTGTGTGTGTGTGTGTGTGTGTGTGTGTGTGTGTGTGTGTGTGTGTGTGTGTGTGTGTGTGTGTGTGTGTGTGTGTGTGTGTGTGTGTGTGTGTGTGTGTGTGTGTGTGTGTGTGTGTGTGAATCCTTTCTGGCACATGAATCTACCACATCCAAAATAATATGGCGTAGCAGCAAAGTGTTCTTTATGGGTTTCTTCCAGATCTCTGTTTGGATCTTGGTGTGAAAAAAATAAATCAAAGTTTATTTATATAGCCCAACATCACTAAACACATTTCAAGATTCAACGGTGTTATTGTCATATGCACAAAGCTACAGTGTCGAAAAGGCAATGAAATTATTCTTACCCTCTAACAATGCAACATATATAATAAAATACAAAATACAAAATAAAAAGTAGTGCAAAAAGCCTATGTCAGTAGAATATAAGATATGTACAAGAACCGAATATGAAATTAAATAATGTAAATTAAGACAAAATTAAATACGGTTTATTGCGATGATAACTATGAGTATATTGCAAGATGACAACAGGAATGTGTATCGGGGTTTTACAGAATAACAAACATAGATGACAGTGTAACATATAGTTTAAAACCAGCTCTAACTGTAGGCTTTATGAAACAGGAAAGGCGTCCACACACTCTGAACATTTTGGACACTGTCTGCCTCCCTAAATGCGGACAATAACAGTTTTTAAAAGGCTCTGCCGGCGGCTGTGTGTCTCCCTGCTGCCTGGCCGTACTTCCCTTCATGTTGGGAGCTGCGAAGAAAACATTTCTGATTGGGCGGCACAGCGAGCTCCGTGTAATGACATGCAAATGTGTCTCTCAGACGGTGAAAATGTGTTTTTAGTCCACTGCCACCTTCACAGCAGGCCGGGGAAACTCAGCTGGCTTTGATGTTGGAGCTTGTTTTCCACGCGGCGTTCATGTCATGTTGAAAATCTGCGTAGGCCGCAGTGTCACCCACTGAAGTGTTATCTCGAGCAGCAAACATTGCAAGGAAATGTTGGCAAACATGATGCTGAAGGATGATGCTGTGTTTTGATCATCTCAATGCAATCAATTTTAATTATGTAAAGCACTTTCTGCAGCAGCGTATCTATGGATGCCTCGAAAGTCATGGAGAATTGTAAAGTGAGTGGGCCTGAACGACTAAGAGAAAGTTGATTTTGATTGATATTGCAATTGTGATTTGATTTGAGGGATTGATCATTTTTTAAAACAAGGGGTCTTATTATGCTTGTTGGGGTTTTCCCTTTCCTGTAGTTAGTTATACCGGTAAAGGAAGACTGGGCTCTGAAAAATGAAGAGCTTTTTGAACATTAAAGCATGCAAACATGTCACAGTCGAGGCGCTAAATACAAATATCAACATAAAAAATAAGCACAATAGGGCCCCTTTAATTTATATTAAGGGTCAGTACAGAAGAAAGATTTTTTATAATAACTCTGTAGAATTTGTTTGAATCTGCACCTCTTGGACTTCATTCAGATATTTTCACATATTTAGCATTTACCAAATATTACACTTTTATGCTATTTTGATATTACACGAGTCCATATTGCCTCTTTTTTGTATCGCCCTAAGAATGACGTTGCATTGGATGAAAGTGTTTTTTCCCCTATTTTTTATTTTACTTTTTTTTTTTGCGGGATTTTGACATCCTTGAGGCCCCATTTACACGGGAACGCAAACGCAAATGAACCGCAAACGAAACGCATACGAACCGAATTCGATATCAAAAAAGTATTCCGCTCACACGGATACGGCTCAATAAACGTGTCCCTTCACACGAGACTGCTCGACCCGCTGGAGACGCTGTAGTACATATGCCGGGCCTGTATGTGGCGCTGTACTTCCGCCACAAAATACACCAAAAACAGCGAAGAAGACCTCCCGAGCATGGTTGCCATGGTTGCCCTTCTGTTTATGCCCCGCGGTGGATTCAGCAACATGTAGTTCATGTAATTCTCCATGTCCACTTGTTGTTGATGGTTGTGGTAGAGGAGCTGTAGTTGTTGCACTAACATCTGTAGCATGGTCAGTAGCAGTAGCAGTAGCTACTGACCATGCTACAGCAGTGAGCAGCAGAGGTAGGGAGAAGTGGTGCTATGGCTTCATCTTTATCAGGAAATGATCGTATAGACAACACACATGCCCTTATGTCAACAATCCAAAATATATCAAAACGATTCCTCAGGAAAATCGAATCTAAGGCCAAAAATAAACACACCCTCCCCTGGATTAATAGTGACATCAGGAAATCAATGAAGGAGAGATAATGCTCTAAAGCACTCTCTTAAGTCAAATTTAGTGACTGACAGGCTTATATTTGCGTCCTTACGAAACAGAGTTACAAAGGAAATCAGGGCAGCTAAATCCAACTTCTTTGTTAATCTCATTCATGAATCTAAGGGAAATCATAAACAAATCTGGGACTGTCTGCAGAACAGGGAAAGGACATAAAATAACAAAGCAGCTGGAGATCAGTAACAATGGAACCTTATGTAAGGGGCCAGCAGAAATAGCGGCTATTTTTAATAACCATTTTATTGATTCTGTGAGGCTGACTATAAACAGTCCCCAAATTGGTCAAATACATTCATCACCTATTGATTATACACAGCCAGTCTTCTCCCTGACAGAGACTTCTGAATCCAAAGTTAATTCTATAATTTCTTCTTTAAACAATTCCAAATCAAAAGACACTTTTGGACTGGATTCTCTGTTTCTAAAGAAACATGCTACTACCCTCACAGGGACAATTACCAACATAATTAACACCTCTTTTAGGGAGGGAACATTCCCAAAAGACTGGAAGTTAGCCATTGTTGTGCCAGTCCACAAATCCGGGGACACAACTGATGCAAACAACTATAGGCCCATTAGTATTTTACCTGTCATGTCTAAGATCTCTGAGAAATGTGTAGCTGAGCAATTGACTGGACATCTTAACAGTAGTCCTTTCACACTACACCCCATGCAATTCGGCTTCCGAGCCAATCATTCCACTGAGACCGCAAATTGTTTCCTTGTGGAAAATATTAAAACAAAAATGGACAAAGGAGGCATTGTTGGAGCAATCTTCTTAGATCTTAAGAAAGCTTTTGATACAGTCAATCATCAAGTACTCATTCACAAAATGTCTTATTTTAATTTCTCACCCAGTGCAATAGACTGGATGAGCTCCTATCTGTCAGACAGAGTTCAGTGTGTAAGGGTAAGTGGCGAGACATCACCACCCCTGAGGAATGAACTGGGTGTACCCCAGGGATCTATCCTGGGCCCAATACTATTCAGCCTTTATATAAATGACTTGCCCTCAGTGTGCACAGGATGTGAGGTGCAAATGTACGCTGATGACACTGTCATTTATGTCCATGCAAAAACCAAGGCCCAAGCTGCGGCCAAATTAAATGATGCAATGGTTCATGTAAATCAATGGCTTACTGACTCACAGCTATATCTGAATGTTAAGAAGACAGTCTGTATGTTTTTTAGCAAGACCAACACTGTATCACACTGTGAACCCAAGGTCTATGTGTCTGGGGAGGTCATTCAAACACATTTCAAATATCTAGGCATTATCCTTGACACTACTTTATCCTTCAAAAAACAAGTGAGAAAGGTAACGCAAATAACTAAATACAATCTAGCAAATGTTAGATATATAAGGAACTGTTTGACAACACCTGTTGCAAAACTCTATATGACTGCCATGATCCTTCCCCACCTAACATACTGTATGACCAGCTGGACCCAGGCGAATAGCACAACATTAAGGTTTTTGACAAAAAACCAAAGCTATACCACCATTGCAAAATCCTGGACAAACATAACCTGCTCAGCTGGGAAAATATATTAAAACACACTGATGCATGTCTCATTTTTAAAATTCTAAACGGCAAGGCACCCCCACCACTCTGCACTTTTATACAACAGAAAAATTCAAACAGCAGAACCACAAGGTCTGCCCTAAGAGGGGACTGTGTAGTCCCTCTTAGGTCCAGTTCCTTTGGCAAACACTGTTTCTCTGTGAGGGCACCTACACTCTGGAACACAATACCAATACAGATCAGGAATAACACCTCTTATCATACATTTAACCACAATCATAAGAACTGGCTTTTAAACAATCAAAAATGTGAACACTTTTAACTGAATCAAGGTATGATGATATTTCATCTGTTTGCATGTTTGTTTGTTCCTCTCTATTGTTGTACTACTGTTCCTATTTATTGTTGTACTGCTATTTATTTATTGTTGTACTGCTATTTATTTATTGGTGTAATGAAGCTTAGCGCAAGTTCAGACAGGAAGACCTAACACTCCGTATTGCGCGTCATGGCAATACTTGCTCCCTGCATCTAAATGACAGGGAGCGCCTCTCCTCAGCTAAACCTATCACGCCCCTCCATTTACAAGGCTAATCATCGCACCTGTTAACCCCTCTATATATGCTCTCCCCTGTTCTATCAGCTGTCTTCCAGGTGTCAACGCGCAAGCAGCAGCAGGGCTTCGTCCCAGCTCCAGGCATTATTCATCAGCTCCGCAGTCTGGCGGATTAAGCTACTGGCGGCGTTCCCCAGTCGGCTAGCGGGTCCAGCCGGCCGCCCCGCAAACCCGGACGCGGGAGGAAAAGACAAGGAAATCGGGCTCCACGGAAGTTCCTCCAGCTTAATGGAAACGGGCTACTTCACCCAAACAATTGACGTACGCCTTCAGTCTCTCAAGAGGGTATCACTGGCTTCATGGCCGCTCAAATGCGGTGCTTCCGGCTTCACGCGGAACGGGTCCTCATCGCACGTGAAGCTTTACCCATTCTGGCTTCAACCACAACCCCTCCTGCAGGCAGGCAGGCAGGGCTTAAGCTACATCCCATTGGAGCTACTTCCTCCTGCGCCTCACCTCTAAAACAGGCGTCAGGGTAGCGCTGGCAAGAGGCAGTTGCAGCAAATTCACGAGATGTTTCGTTATATTGTCATGACATTCGGGGCATGCAGAGCGAGATCACTACCCCTTTAAGAGAGGGGTGTGGCGCGTGCAGGTGTGCTGGGCATGGTATGGTAGAGCGAGCGGGATTCATGTTTTCTAGAAGTAAACAAGGCAGCAGAAAAAGGAATTTCTGTGATCTTACCAAACAGAAGAGCTAAATAAATGCAACGACCTCCCAAGAAGAGCTCGCCTCTCTCCAGTCTTTCCGATAAAATGGGTTATTGAACCCGAAGCGTGTTGCTTCTGCCCTGGGAGACGACAGAGAGTCACCCCCCCCCCCTAAGGGCCCTAAAGCCGTCAGGTGCAGCATAGGCAAGACGAGAGATTTATCATAACTTTAACGAAAACGTCTGCTACCACCCATATCGTACATTCCTCCACATCTGCAGTCCTGCAAGGACGCTCATCCGAGGTCTGTATGCCCCAGGCGCAACCGCAGCTTTGCCAGTACCTCGCGCCAGGAACCACATGGAAAATAATCTTTCAACCCCCCCCCCCCCACCCGCATTAACGCCACACATTAGCAGCGGCCGTATCTACTCACTCAGACACTCAATGAGTCTTCGTTTTATTCACGGATGCTGCCCATCCGTGGGGTTTTTGGGGAGTTTCTTCAGGGAGAAAGAGAAGTTCACGTAATATGATAGAAGACAGTCTAATCACCCAATCAAGTGCATCTATGTCTCACCGTGGCGTAATTAAACTGCTAATTAAGCTAGTCCCATATCATGGGTCATGTTTCAGTGTTCACTAAGCATACACCATTTTATGCTGCGCATATTGTCTCATTTAATTTGGTTCATGCTCACATGGCTTACGATAAGCCAGGGTATAACATTCATGTCTCATTGTACTCAAGCTAACAGCTGCATTACATTGTCTACATCTCCCCCTTCCCCCGGACATCGACTCGTGCCGGCAATCCTAGATCTCTGTTTACCTATGGTAAACATGCATATAACTGGTGGTGGTGTCTTAATAGCATTTCAGGGCTTCGTCCAGGATAGGTGCAGCAACCCTGCCGCAATCAAGGTAATTATTCCTCATCCCTACCACAACCAGACGGCCATCCAAGATCTCTCTTTCCTGGTATTTATACATTTAGTGGTAGTGTTCATCTGTGCATGTTTAACCCTGCATCGCAGGTCATCGACCATCGTGTCGGCAAGGTTTAGTGGTAGTGTTCACGTAAGCCCGGCGCTGATTCCGGCCGTCGACTTCCGAGTCAGCATCCTATGATGTACAGTAAGCCCGGCAGTGATTCCGGCTGTTGTTTAGTGGTAGTACGTAAGCCCGGCCTGATTCCGGCCGGTGGCTCTCGGGTCAAGCATCTTATGATGTACAGTAAGCCCAGCAGAGAACAGTAAGCCCGGCAGCGATTCCGGCCGTTGTTTAGTGGTAGCGTTCTCGTAAGTCCGGCGCTGATTCCGGCCGTCGACCTTCGGGTCAGCATCTGATGATGTACAGTAAGCCCGGCAGTGATTCCGGCAGATTGTTTAATCCACATGTTAATCTCTCATTTCATCCATAGATTACCGCAGTCAGCCCACAAGACATTCCGGAACCTCTGCCCAGGAGCCAGCACTCAACCCGTCAGGATTCCTCCCCTGCATCTCCTCTCTTTCTCTTAAATAGAAGCCCCCTAGAAAGGCACCTCGAATCAGCAGGTCTATGAGGAAGGGCTTAGCGCGTCCACCCTCAAAACATATGATTCACTTGGAGAACGTGTGCGACATTTTGCTTTTCCGTAGGCATCACATTTAAACCTGTTCTCATCTCCACCGTGTGTGCCTTCATGTGCTACTGCGCCACTGATCGCCACCTCAAACCTCAATACATCCGGGGCCTCTTAGCGGGGATTCAGTTTAACGTTCGCTGTTCCGATCCCGGCTTTCCCAGCCTGTTCACAAACCAGTCAGTCAAACTCATCCTCAAAGGTCTCATTAAAACTTTTCCCCCTGTTTCAGACTGGAGACGCCCTATTACACTCTCCACTTTACACCTCATGCTCTCCAAGCTTAGAAGTGGGGTATTCTCCCCTTATATCGATGCTCTACTCGACGCTCTATTTCTCCTAGCTTTTTATGCCTTTCTTAGACCAGGCGAATTTACCACCGCTTCCCTCACTTTCGATTCCAATAGAGACGTCAGCTTTTCTGACTTATCCTTTCACGCTAGCCATTTTAGTTTTATATCTTAAACACTCTAAATGCGGCGGCGCCTGCTCCGTCATCGCCGCCCGCATCGATTCCCAGTTCTGCCCTTATAAGGCCATGATCAAGTTCCTACGGCTTAGACCTACCTCGAACCCCCTCTCGCCATTATTCCTCATCTCAGGGAATTTTCCTTTAACACGACGACAGTTCAACGTCTACTTAAAACAGGTCCTTATTAAATCCGGGTTATCACCCCTTCTACACACGGGGCACTCCTTCAGAATAGGCGCAGCTACTTCCGCTGCCAATCAAGGCGTCTCGTCCTCATCCCTGCAACAACTCGGACGGTGGTCCTCCTCCGCTTTCTCATCCTACATTCGCCCTGACCTCAATGCCGTGCTGGCTATCCAAAGGTCTCTCCAACCTTAAACAAATTGGTACGTATGCATATAACTGGTGGTGGTTCTTAGCATGTCAGCACGTATGTTGCCCCACGGCTCATGTTCAATTCTGCATATTTAAACCTGCATGTCCAGGCTGTAAAACCTTCGGGTTTGTATAACGTGTCCCTGCTAAAGCAGGTTGCCCCGCAAAAATGTTCGGGAAGCCTCGCACGTTCCGGGCACCCGGGGCACTGGTCGGGTCGCTCGGTGCGTCCGGGTAGTCCCCGCTCACCCGGGATGCCCCGTACGTCCGGGACGCCCTGTACGGCCAGGATGCCCCCTCCGGGATGCCCCGTACGTCCGGGAAGCCCCGTGTGGATGCCCTGTACGATCCAGGATGCCCTGTACGGCCAGGATGCCCCGTATGTCCGGGTTGCCCTGTATGTCCAGGATGCCCCGTACGTCCGGGAAGCCCCGTATGTCCGGGTCGTGAAACCTCCGGTCCGTATTATGTTTCCCTGCTAAAGTCAGGTTACCCCGCACATTCGGGAAGCCTCGCACGTTCCGGGCACCCGGGGCACTGGTCGGGTCGCTCGGTGCGTCCGGGTAGTCCCCGCTCACCCGGGATGCCCCGTACGTCCGGGACGCCCTGTACGGCCAGGATGCCCCCTCCGGGATGCCCCGTACGTCCGGGACGCCCTGTATGTCCAGGAAGCCCCATCCGGGATGCCCCGTCTGTCCGGGATGCCCCGTACGGCCGGGAAGCCCTGTACGTCCAGGAAGGATGCCCGGGAGGCATCAGTCGCTTAAATCCTCACATGTATTAACCTCTCCTTTTCATCCATAGATTTCCGCTGCATCCCGCAAGGTAAGATTCACATTCAGTACTTCATACTTCATTCTTTTGGGGGTTCATCGGAAATGGTTCTTCCCTTCCCGATTGATATCCTACTAAAACCTGGGCCTAATCGCCAAAACAACATTCATTCATTTGTGATGAACTGTCATCATTATGTTCCATTGATATAATGTGACCGATAATAAATATGTATTCCATACATCATGTCTCTCCTGATTGAAATGAAGCTTAGCGCAAGTTCAGACAGGAAGACCTAACACACCGTATTGCGCGTCATGGCAATACTTGCTCCCTGCATCTAAATGACAGGGAGCGCCTCTCCTCAGCTAAACCTATCACGCCCCTCCATTTACAAGGCTAATCATCGCACCTGTTAACCCCTCTATATATGCTCTCCCCTGTTCTATCAGCTGTCTTCCAGGTGTCAACGCGCAACCCTCCTCCACCCCTTCGCCTCCTGCTTCCAACTTAGGGCCAAGCTTATCCTCCTCCCTTCCAACCGGACCTAACCACTTATCACCACCACCAGTGTCTAGACCCAGGGGGGTTCATCGGAAATGGTTCTTCCCTTCCCGATTGATATCCTACTAAAACCTGGGCCTAATCGCCAAAACAACATTCATTCATTTGTGATGAACTGTCATCATTATGTTCCATTGATATAATGTGACCGATAATAAATATGTATTCCATACATCATGTCTCTCCTGATTGAACTGATGTTGTCTGCTGTACTCTATCTAATTATGTTTTTATTTTCTAGTCTTGTTGTGGTCAGTTAACATCTTGCCAAGGACAACAGTTGAAAATTAGCCTGCTGGCTAATACTGGCTCATTTACAGCAATGTGAATTAATGTGCACTGTCCTTTTAAATAAAATAAACAAACGAAACAAACAATAGGCCAGGGCGTACACACGGAGCCGTTTGCCCCCCCAGAATGTTCCGTCCACAGATCTATCCACCTTGGGACCAGTTATCGTTTTAGGGGTCCGTTTCCGCGGTTCCGTTACGGCCTTGTGTGAACGAACAGGCTATACGAAAGAGAAAAGTAGCGGACACAACCCGTTTCGTTCTCATCTAAACAGCACCTTAATGTAGATGTATTTGGCATTTCCGTAAAGTTAAATGCTATACAGGTGATAAAAACACGCACGCACACACACACACACACACAGTTCCCGTTAGCCGGTGATTACCGGACTACGACCGGTAAAATATGCTGAAGACCGGCAAATCTAAATCTCTCCGGTCAAAGTGTCCGTTCAAAATAATTTCCGTTTAGCGCAATACCACATCAGTTGCGCAACTTGCACCATTTATGTGACAGACAGAAGAGTATGTGACAGACAAGAATAGTCAATTCTAATGTCTAACACTTAATGTGGAGAAAGAGATGTCCTGTCTGGGTTGATTGTGCGTTGATCTGTTGGTAATGCCTCGGGGTTCCAGTGGGCATGTAAACAAATGCATAATGCTACGCTATACTTTGCGGCCTCACCCAGTTGCATAGCGACGTTTATTGTTCAGGTGTCTTTTAATAAGCAGGTAGTCATATCATTAGCTAGAACTAGCTGGATCTGATCGATATGGACATAAACGCGAGTGAAGTCTAATCTAACTGGAGAGAGAGATCAGCTGCTGCTGACGAGTGGACACGCAGCTCTGCATGATCACATGCGGACAAAACACACACTTCATGTTAGAATATCACACGTAGCTATTTTAATGACCTCTCAAACTACCTAAACTAGTTATAGATGTGTTTAGTTTTACTGTCGGTCACTCATTACTGATCCGCCAGCTGCATGAGACTGGCGGGCTGTCAGGAGAGGGAGAGAGCGCTCCGTTTATTATTCCCGTGTTATTGTAAATTGCTGTACACTTTTGAATAATGTAGTTAATCTACTATAATTAGTTTGTTTAATATCGAATCATTTCAATTTTTGTTAAAGCTCAATCAATAACAAAGAAGACCTCTGACCGGCACTTTTCTCATTTTGTCCGGAAGATTTAAACTTTAACGGACATGTTGACCGGTGAAAAAATATTCTAACGGGAACTCTGACACACACACGCACACACGCACGCACACACACACTGTTGGCAGCCTCTTTAAATAGCGGAGAGAGAGGGGGGGGTTACAAATCAGCGGGACTCAGCATGTTGTCAGGGTCCATCATCTGAGAGCCTCTGCAGCGAGGTGATAACCCCGAGCCAACACTTCACACTTAATCATGAGCAAGAGTCTGACCCAGAAGACCAAATGCAAAGAAAGCTAAAATAACTCTGAACAACAAACACACCAAATATGTATGTTGCTCAGAAGGCAAGTCTGATGTGACAAACTCATGAATATTGGAGGATGCATTCTTAGTTTTAGTTTGAAAAAGAGTCTCTATCTGCTATTTCCTCGCGAGTTGTATTATAGAGAAATATTTTTTTAAATTAAATAAAAGTACAAAAATGTTAGCAGGTGCAATTTAAAACAGTTTGACGTCCACTTCCTTTATCCTAAGGCTCCATAGAAGGTTCATAACCCTAAACATTGTAGACATATTGTTACGTTCCCTATTAGGCTAGGGGAACTAAAGGGAAGAAACACAACCAGATTGGTATTGGTATAATTATAAGTGATTTATTTTAAGTAGCAGCGGTAAACAAAATGGCAGGCAGGCAGCCTGAAACAAACAAAAGAGCCAAAAGGGCACACAAGTTTATAAGTAAACAAAGGGAGGACTCAAAAGGAGTCTAAAGGCATACAGGGGAAATAAATACTAATATACTAAATAAAGAACGAAACAAAACCTCACTTTAACAGTGGTACAACTAACCAAATAATCTATACACAACACAGCTAAACTAAGGGCAACAGTTAATGATGTTACGTATTGCGCCGAGGCTTCGGAGCGTGTGTCGAGTAATCCCCGAAGCTTTTTGTGAAGCATGTTTCGACTTCGGCTTGTATCGTTTTGGGCCAGTGACGTCATCGATGACAAACGAAGCCTCGCTGCCTGTCGATACCACGTGACTGCTTCAGGAAGCGATTCAGATCGGTTGAACCGGTGAACCACAACGCTCATAATACCCATGGATGTATACTAAGAACCATATTACCCCTCCTGTACCCGGGCCCGGTGACACGATGGAATCAAGAGAGCTCAGACCCTCACTCATATAGAGGTCGGAACATGTCATAAGTATCAATGAATAAAAGCATAAATAAAAATAGGAACAAAAACATTAATAAATACAGGAATAAATATGTTGCAGTGTTTTCAGGGAGCTGTAGTGTCTGTGCTGTGGCTGTTGTTTATAAAAGCTACAGCTAAATGAGATAATGTAGTTAATGTATTCTTTGATATGGTTTAGCCTTTCTCCGGCTACAACATGGTTAAGTTTATGAATATTATTAAGGAACACAAATCCCTCTTTGCAATGTTTACCAGCCTCCTTAGGCTTTTCAATCACAATCATTCAACTGGAATAAATACAATATTGTTAACATGAAAATATGATGTTATGTTCGTTGTTTAGAGTTATTCTAAGGCTTTACTCATTGGGAACTCGGTATGAGAAAGAGCACACTGTTGAGATGTCCAATCTGCCTGTTTTACACACTTTGACCAAAAGGGGAGTTTGTGTTCAAATGAAGCCCATGATGAAGCCTCATGAGATGAACCCTTTTGCGAACCAATTGGCTGGAAAGCTTCAAAGCTTCATATGGCTTCATCTCGCCATCACTAGCAACAGTCACAAAATCAGAAGCTATACTCTAAACACTAACTAAGCTACTCTACACACTACACACAGGTTTTACCACAGTAAACAGAATTCTCTAAGAGCAAGTAGCGAGAGGCGTCTGTCCCACAATACAGAGCCTCCAGAGTGGTGATAGTCCTTGCCTTTGTACTCCTCCCCAGCAGGTGTGCGCCGCCTGTGCGCTGCGATTGGACGACGTCAATCCAATCACCATCTTCCGAGGCGGACCAGGAGATGGACAGCCAATGATGTTGGAGCAACTACACAGCTCATTTACATAATCACACACACAGCTGAAAACACTCAATCATCAATATATATATATACATACATATACATATACATATGTATATATATATACACTATTGTATAAGTTATAAGTATAATTCGTTCCATGGCAGAAAAGATTCCTCACACATTTATACCCAGAACTTTTCCTGTGTTGTTTAGGGATGTATTAATTGATGGAAGAAGATCAGACCAAAATCAATCATAATCAATTATGATTGCTCTTTGAAGTTGGGTATTTTGGAAAACAGGGATTTTAGCCTTTGCCCACAATTTACATGCACACAACCTTTTCAACACATTACAGCAAATGGAAACCCCCCACAAAGCATAAAAGGGCCTCTTTAATTGTTTTTGCATTGGACTTAAAGCCTTTTACACTCCAAACTGACAACAAAGAACACATTGGGATGCGTCGCCTCACGTCTTGGCCATGTTTCGCACTGGAACACACCGCAAAGACTTCAGCCGACGGCCAAGAAGCACGTACGAACTGCGCATGCGTGAGTGGCAATAACTCTCCTTACCAGCAGGCGGCGGTAGTGTGTATTCGTCATTCAAAAGAGGCAACAACCGGAAGACAGACTGCGTGATACACCGAGAGAAGAAGAACAGACTGCGTGATATAAACAAACAACAAATAGCGTGCGTTCCATTTCCACTCTAGAGCGAGAAGCTCATGGGGCTTTCCCGAACCTGTGTCGAGAGCTGGAGTTAAATGAAATCTCAGATTTGCCTTCTTAATAGTTTGTTTGGGTCCCTCACTTCCGTTTCGCTTCTCATGCACTGATTCGCTAGCTGCACAGCCAATCAGAGTGATTTATTTGCCTCCCGATTCAACATGTCGAATCGGCGGTGGAAGGTGTCAGCACGGCCGAAAAGAAACGACGGGGCAGTACACACCGATCTGAGTAGGGCGACACAACGCTCATCGACGGCCCGACATCTATCGACGCCGAAAATCGGCTCGGTGTGTAAGGACCTTAAGAACCTTCAGCTTGTATTTCTTCATACTGAAAGCAACATGTAAATCAATCAATGTCAATCCGGAGAAAACCCACAGTTTAAAGGGAAAAATGGGAGAAACCTCAGGGAGAGCAACAGAGGAGGGATCCCTCTCCCAGGACGGACAGACGTGCAATAGATGCCGTGTGTAAATTGAAAAGATAATACATTTGCAACATAGGTAGTCCAAATGTTTGGAAATGCATGTGTGTATAATAGGAAGATGAATCCACAAGGATGTCCATCCAGGACTTATGATCCAGGACTACAGCCACGACTCAAGATCCAGGGCCCGCGATCCAGGACACAGGACCGCAGGATCATCCATGTCTCCGGATCCCGGCGTATATAGACACCAAAAAGAAAGACATTTGGGGAAGCAGGGTTAATCGGAACATGAGAGTACACAGGTATAGACAGAGAGAAGGAAGAAGTAAGATGTCCCCCGACAAACTAAGCCTATATCAGCAAAACTAGGGGCTGAATCTAATCAGCCCTAACTATAAGCTTTATCAAAAAGGAAGGTCTTAAGCGCACTCTTAAAAACGGATAGGGTGTCTGCCGCCCGAACACAAACTGGAAGCTGATTCCACAAATGTGGAGCTTGATAAGAAAAGGCTCTGGCTCCCATTGTACTTTTAGAGACTCTAGGAACAACCAACAACCCTGCATTCTTGGAACGCAATGCCCTAGTAGGACAGTAGGGTATAATGAGTTATTTAAGGTAAGATGGCGCCTGCCCATTAAGGGCTTTGTAGGTGAGAAGAAGAATTTAAAATTATATCCTGTGTTCTATAGGGAGCCAGTGTAAGGCAGCCAGAACAGGAGTAATGTGGTCCCTTTTCCTAACTCTGGTTAGTACACGAGCTGCAGCATTTTGAATCAGCTGAAGCGACTTGACTGACTTCTTGGTACTCCCTGATAATAAAGAGTTACAATAATCCAGCCTTGAAGTAACAAATGCATGGACTAGTTTCTCTGCATCGTTTTGAGGCAAGATATGCCTGATTTTTGCAATGTTACGTAGATGCAAGTAGGCGGTCCTTGAAGTAACAAATGCATGGACTAGTTTCTCTGCATCGTTGCACTAGTTTCTCTGCATCGTTTTGAGGCAAGATATGCCTGATTTTACGTAGATGCAAGTAGGCGGTCCTTGAAGTAACAAATGCATGGACTAGTTTCTCTGCATCGTTGCACTAGTTTCTCTGCATCGTTTGGGGGAAGATATGCCTGATGTTTGCAATGTTACGTAGATGCAAGTAGGCGGTCCTTGAAATTGATTTTATGTGGGCGTTAAAGGATAAATCCTGATCAAATATAACACCAAGATTCCTTACAGTCTCATTGGAGGCCAAATTAATGCCATCCATAGTTAGTATATCTTTAGATAATTTGTTTCGTAGATTCTTCGAGCCAAGTACAATAACTTCAGTTTTGGTCGTGTTTAACATCAAAAAATGTAAGGTCATCCACGTTTTTAAGTCCTTAAGGCAGTCTTGAATTTTATTTAGATGATTAATTTCATCAGGCTTGATTGATAAATATAGTTGAGTATCATCCGCATAAGAATGAAAGTTTACAGAATGATTCCTTATAGTATTGCCTAACGGAAGCATATATAATGTGAACAAAATAGGTCCGAGCACTGAGCCCTGTGGCACTCCATGGCTAACTTTGGTTTGTGTGGAAGATTCAATGTTAACACGTACAAACTGAGAGCGTTCAGATAGATAGGACCTAAACCAGCCTAAAGCAGTTCCCTGTATGCCAACTAAGTGCTCTAGTCTTTGCAATAGGATATCATGGTCGATAGTATCAAATGCAGCACTGAGATCGAGAAAAACAAGAATAGAGACAAGTCCCTTGTCTGAGGCTATTAGAATGTTATTTGTGACTTTAACCAGAGCTGTCTCTGTGCTATGATGTGTTCTAAAGCCAGACTGAAAATCTTCAAATAAATCATTGTTTTTTAAGTAATCACACAACTGTTTTGCGACCGCTTTCTCAAGAATTTTTGAGAGGAACGGAAGATTAGAAATAGGTCTATAGTTGGCTAAAACCTCTGGATCGAGGTTGTGCTTTTTAAGAAGAACAATTTTATCGTTAAAAAAGCACATAAAATCATTACTACTGAGTGCTATGGGAATAGAAGGCTCAATCGAGCTGTGGCTCTCTGTCAGCCTGGCTACAGTGCTGAAAAGAAATCTTGCATTATTCTTATTCTCATCTATTAATGAAGAGTAGTAGGCTGCTCTCGCTTTACGCAGTGCTTTCTTATATTCATTGAGAGTAATATGCCAAATTAAACGAGATTCTTCAAGTTTAGTGGAACGCCATATCCTTTCAAGTTGTCTAGACTTTTGCTTTATTTTGCGGGTTTCGGCATTATGCCATGGAGCTAATCTATGTTGTTTAATTTTCTTCTTTTTCAAAGGAGCAACAGAGTCTAATTTTATTCGCAGCGCATCTGAAGCACTATCAACAACATGATCAATTTGGGGTGGTGTACATTTTGTATAAGTTTCCTCCCTTACATGCAGACATGCTATCGAGTTAAGTATTGGTGGAATCTCTTCCTTAAATTTGGCTATTGCACTAACAGATAGGTTGCTGTTGCAGGAGCTTTTGACTAATGCTTTGTAGTCTAGTAACAGTACTTCAAAAGTTACTAAGAAATGATCGGATAAAGCAGGATTATGCGGTTCGACTAATAGTTGCTCAATTTCAATAGCATAAGTCAGAACAAGGTCGAGAGTGTGATTATAGCAGTGGGTTGGTTTATTTACACTCTGACAGAAACCAACAGAATCTAATATAGAGTTAAATGCAACAGTAAGGCTATTTTTATCATCGTCAACATGAATATTAAAGTCACCTACGATAATTACTTTATCTGTTTTAAGAACCAAAGTTGATAAAAACTCAGAGAATTCTGATAAGAATTCTGAATAAGGACTTGGTGCACGGTACATTGTAACAAATAAGATTGGCTGCAAAGTTTTCCAGGTCGGATGCGTAAGACTAAAAACGAGGCTTTCAAAGGAGGTATAATTTAATTTTGTATTTTAGTTTAGTATTGATAAGTAAACTTGAGTCAAAGATTGCTGCAACTCCACCTCCTCGGCCCGTGCCTCGAGCAATATGAGTGTTGACATGGCTGGGTGGAGTGGCCTCATTTATGCTGACATATTCTTCATGTCTCAACCAAGTTTCAGTGAGACAGCATATATCAATATTATAATCTGATATTAAATCATTTACCAATATTGCTTTAGATGCTAGAGATCTTATGTTTAAGAGACCACATTTAATCTTCCTGTTTTGTTGCACTGTAGTAGTTGTTACATTTACTTTTATTAGGTTATTATCTATGACACCTCTATTAGGTTTTACCTTAAATTGTCCTTGGGCAGACACACACACCGTTAATATTGGGTATTTTATTGGGTTCGGGATTCCTATGGATGACTGCCTAGGAGAGAGCGCAGAGAAGCGTGTAAGACTGCGACTCCGCCTCCTGGTCTCAACTCCAGTTTGTCATGGATCATCCACAAAGCCCTGAAATGTTTGCCGAAATGAGATCTGCACCATCCAAAGTAGGATGAATGCTGTCTCTCTTAATCAGACCAGGTTTTCCCCAGAAGGCTGTCCAATTATTTACGAAGCCCACATTGTTTGCTGGGCACCACCAAGACAACCAGCGCTGAAATGATGACATGCGGCTATACATGTCATCATTGATCAGATTGGGGAGGGGACCACCATGGGTTTAAAAGGTGCAAATAAGCCTGCAGTCATTAATCCATATTCATTATTTACCACTTTACAGAAAATACGAGTGTTACATGCAGTGTTTGGGGCATTTGAACTATTCTATATATTATATTCTGAGCCAGGAGAAGAGGTTAAAGAAACAGTCTTCTTCTTCATGTGCTGCTGTACAAAGTGCACCCATCATGTAACATCACTTTCAAGACATGTGTTATATAATTTATACTTCTTCATACATGATTTAAACCCTAGCTATAGCAGAGGGGCAAGTGAGGGTCAATCTGATTTGAGAACTGTCCCCAAACACTCTGGTTTTGATCCTTTGCATAAGAGAAACTTTAACACTTTAAAGGGGACCTATCATGCAAAATGCACTTTTTTATGTCTTTTATACATAAATATGTGTCTCCGGTGTGTCGGGGAACTCACGCAGCGTCAGAAAATAAAACCCTCTCTCTTTTTCTAATCTCTAAAAACGGGGAACAACGGAGCTGATCCAGATTTGCGTCCGATATGACGTAATATCTGAAATGTGGACCCACGGCCCAATCGGAAACGTTGCTATCAGAAACAATGCCCGACTGTTTTGGACGTAACATGGTCTGTGTTTACATTAGCATCGCTAGCACTCAGAGCTAACCTGTACTGGAGAGCATGTGTGTGAAGAAGCAGGAAGTAAAAAGGAACTCACCTTGCAACCGGCAAGAGAGAAAGCCTTTGAGCTCCAGACTGTTTCAGATCCTTGATAATCCATGATATGGCGTTTCATCACGGCAGCATTTAGGTTAGACAATAGCTGCCGGGTCCCGCATGAGCTCAGACCCCTCCTTTTTTTATCAATTGTTTAATTTTTTTTAAGCTTTATACCCCAAATCAGCACTTTTGAAACAGGAAGTGAAATAGAGGGATATGAGGCATGGCTAGAATGGGTGATCTGTTTGGTATTTTGAGCAAAACACTTCGTAGACATGTTTTTTACATTTTTTTATATATCTGAAACCTATGCTACTGCCTAAAAATAGCATGATAGGTGCACTTTAAATCCACGCTTTCTAAATTGATGAAGATGACGAGTTTGTCCCATCTTCATCTCCTATATGTTTGAGTTCTTACAGCCAGGAGTTATTAACTTGCTCTGAGTATTTTTGTGATGCAGATAATGACGTTCATTTATTTAAAAAGGCTCGTTCGTACCAAATAACCAATTTCATGCAACATGGGCAAAGCTAGATGGATGTGTTGTGTTTACTGGTTATGATTAAAGTATTGATTGCTGTGGGGGGAATGAGGTTGTTGCAATGATTAAAAAAATCATAAGATCATAATGTAACATGCAACAAACAAGTTGTTTCCAACACATAAAAGGAAAGGAAACTGATGGGCAATCATCGTGGATATTATGAAATAATATTGCTGCAATTATATGAACGCCAAGTATCGCCAAATGTCAGTTCTTACTTCTTAGAAACCAAATAAATAGCTACATTAGCTACTTTTGAGATAGTTCTTGTAATATTTGTATCAGCACAACAAGAAAAAACAACCTTCTTAAAGCTCAGGAAATTAATTCAGTCATTCTATTCTATAGAAATGTGGAAATCACCAAACTTGGAGATGTTAGCATTACATTACATTGCATTTAGCTGACACTTTTATCCAAAGCGACTTACAATAAGTACATTCGACCAGGAAGACACAACCTTGAAGAAAACAGAATCATATAAGTACATCAGGTTTCATAGAGCCAAGCATTTCAAGTGCTGCTCAACTGGCTTTAGGTAAGCCAGCCCTTTGTTAATATATAAGTGCTCTGTTAGTAATTCTATCGCTCGAGGTGGAGTCGAAAGAGATGAGTTTTCAGTCCGGAAGGTGTGTAAGCTTTCTGCTGCTCTGATGTCAATGGGAGCTCATTCCACCATTTTGGAGCCAGGATAGCAAACCCACGTGTTTCTGCTGATGGGAACTTGGATCCCCTTCGCAGCGAGGGTGCAGCGAGTCGTTTGGCTGATGCAGAGCGTAGAGCACGCGCTGGGGTGTACGGTTTAACCATGTCCTGGATGTAGGAAGGGCCAGACCCATTCGCAGCATGGCACGCAAGTACCAGTGTCTTGAAGTGAATTCTAGCAGTTACCGGAAGCAGCTCACAATGTGTCCACAGAGCTAGATACTCACACACAGAGACAGCTTTAAAGTAGATTAGGAAACAAACATGTGTTCTTGTCCTAAAACAACACACTCTAATGAGCAGGACATTAACATTAGAGCATTAACATGGTGTCTCTCCTGCTGAGGCAGATATCAAATCTAAATTGATCACCAATTAGCCTTCTTTTCATTGAGAGACACTGTGTTCACACTCAAAGCTCCTGCTGGGTGATGGACTGCGGGTGAATCCTGCGACATCAATCACTTTCCAGAGTCCAATGAATAATCTCAGCACTCTTAATACCCAGGCGTAAATTGAATTCATTATTGATAACTATCATCAGATCATGCAAGTTAAAGAGGCCGACTTTAGTGGGCAAACGGCCTGGAAATGCTACAAACATTCATTATATGTTTGATGTGATAAATGATCAGTGGATGCTCTGTGAATAGAAGTGCCTCGAGAACAGTTCTCTGCTAATTCAACACTTCCCCACTGTGCAGTTATTTTTTATTACTTGTCTCATTTGTTTTGACTGAGACAGGTGTGACGACCCCTCCCCCCTTCTGCCTGGCTGTGCTCCCTGCCTTGCTGTCTTCTGGCAGGTACTGGGAGTGTCGTCCTGTTTGTGCCCGCCCATCTAGAGGAGGAGCCACCAGAAGGCATAAAGGTTGCCCAGCTGCAAGGATCAATCGCTCTGATTCAGATCCTGGCATGCTGCAGCAACCTCAGCCTACAGCCTGTGTTAGGTTTGATGCACCCTCCAACATGCTACAACACCCTTCCACACACTCACACACTGCTCACACTACTGACAGTCTGATTCTTACCACATTATACATCAGAGGTGTTCTTCAACAATCTGTTAAATAAATATATATTTGGCATTAAACTCTGTGTGGCCTCCCTGTTTGTTCCAGCCTTTGGAAGGTTGTAACAAGTGGGGGCTCGTCCGAGATCACTTCCGGTGCTGGATAAAGGACATGGTGACCTATTTCAGTCAGGGAGTGTTCACACAGCTGGTTGGTTGACTCTGAGTTTTGTAGGGGAAAATAGGTCAGGTTGATCTTACTGTCTAAGTAACTGGTCTTACTCACAGTTGTGTTTCTGTCCAAGGCAAGCTATGTTTTCCGGTATTGCTGGTTTGTGTTAAAGGCTGTCAAATGTTTGGAACCCTTATTCCTGTTAGGTATAAGCAATGAGAGACACAAGCTGTCTCCATTGAACCTTTTTTTGTTTTTGTTTGTTATTTTTGTGTAGTAAGTGGCTAGAGCATTTGCTCGGGTGCACTCCATGACTGCCTAGGTGATTTTCAATTGCTGAGAATTAACCGGGTCACTGGGCTTTTGTGCTTAAAATCCTACCACAATTCTACACGAAGACTAGGGGTGAGTGAGTCAGTAAGCATTTGGTAAGGCAGTTAGCCAGAGGAGTGGGGTCTCCATATGTAAAACTGTCTTTCACTATCAGTACTGCTGGAAAAGCCTTGCCTTGGTCGGTAAACAGTTAAATGGCTTCTATTGAAGATTTTGTTGAATCCCCAAATGAGGATGTGTTGGGTACTTATAAAAAAGATCAGCTTTTGAGAGTGGCTGACCATTACGGTCTTGAACTTCCCAAAAAGTTGAATAAAGAGGAGTTGTTGGTAGAAATAAAGGCACAGTTAGTGGAAAAAAGTATTTTGTCTGTCTTTCTGGGGCCTACCTCCAAACAGTCAATTGAGTCAGGTAATGTTTCAGGTGTGGCTCCAGTCCTGTCTGGACTGGGGGTTGGACTGTCATTTAAAGAACAGAAGGAGCTTCTCATGCTACACTTGGAACGTGATGTGGAGATAGAAAAGTTGAGACAAAATGCCCGTCTTCAGGAAGCAGAGATCGCTCAAGTTCAGGTTAGACAAAAACTAGACTTGGAGCGCTACAGATTGGAGCTGATGAGTGAAGGTAAGCTTCCAGCTGAGACCAGGAGAGCTGCAGAGACTGCAAATCAAGCATTTGATATTGCTGTTAATTTGAGGATAGTTCCGAGGTTCAACGAAAAGGACCCAGACATTTTCTTTGTGTTATTTGAGCGTCTAGCTGAGGCACGAGACTGGTCTGATGTTGAGCGCACCCTTCTGCTGCAGTGTGTCTTCACTGGAAAGGCCCAGGAGGCTTTCGCTGCCATGACTGCTGAAGACAGTAGCAATTACCAGTTGGTGAAAGCTGCTGTACTTCAGGCATTTGAGTTAGTACCTGAAGCATATCGACAGCGCTTTAGGTTACTCAGAAAAGAGAAGCAGTCACATATGGAGTTTGCTCGTGATTTAACCACTAGTTTCAACCGTTGGTGTGTTTCCTCACAGGTAAAAACTCTGGAAGATCTGCAGGAGCTTATCTTGCTTGAGCAATTCAAAGGTACCTTGCCTGACCGTGTTGTTACCTACATTAATGAGCAGAAAGTAAACTTAGTTTCAGAGGCAGCCAAGCTGGCAGATGAGTTTACTCTGACCCATAAGGTGTTTTTTGGCGACAGCCGTAGTCGTGGAGATGCGGGATACAAAGAGAGTAGTGCGGGGGCTCACTTCAGTAAAGGTGTTTCAGAAGGAAAAGATAAGTTTCCAGCTAGGCTTGACCATGGGAATCGGGGTAAGTTTGACCCCAATCGTGTCTGTAATTACTGTTTTAATAAAGGACACTGGAGAAACGATTGTCCTGAGTGGAAGAGAAAGTCCAGGCCTGGGGCTGTGTCGGCAAAAGCGTCTGGGGCTGTGGCATCGTTACGTGCAGTGGAAAGGGAAAGTGCCATTGCGGCTGTGCGGAAACACACTCGGTCCTCTTTATCTGAGTCTGTAATTCAGGCTCTTGTCAGCGAACATGAGGAGATAGACCCTGGGTATAAAGCTTTTGTGTCTGATGGTTTTGTTTCACTGGTCGGAAGTAAAGAGAAAGTACCGGTAAAGATATTAAGGGACTCGGGGGCGTTGGACTCGTTTATTGTTGGTTCTGTGTTACCTTTCTCTCCTAAAACAGACACCGGTTCCAGTGTTGAGGTCCGGGGGATGGGATTAACCGTCTTCTCTGCTCCACAGCATAAACTAACATTAGTCTCCAGTCTGCTGCAAGGGGAAGTGGTCATGGGAGTGCGTCCTTCTCTGCCTATGGGGGGCATACAGATCATCTTGGGAAATGACCTGGCTGGTGATCGGGTATGGCCTGAGTCTCCAATCTCCCAGGTAGAAGGTGCCAAGTTCCCCAAAACCACTTCTGTGATGCCTGCCAGCGGCGCAGTAACACGTGCTGCCAGCCGTATTGTTTGTGACCTTACAAAAGATAAGAAAAAACAATCTGTATTTCCTGTGCCTACCTTTCCTTTGCCTTTGTCTTGTAGCGACCTTGGGAATGAGCAAAATAACGACCCCACCCTTCAGGCTCTGTACAGCAAAGTTCTACCGAATGGAATGTTGAGTCATGTAACTGAGCCACAGCGAACAGAATTAGTTGATCTAATCAAACATCTTATACGTTGGTGTCTCTTCCTCCACCCTTTTCATCTGGACATTAGGCATGTCAAAGGTGTGGATAATACAGTGGCTGATGCCATGTCCAGGGCTATAACCTCCTAGGTTAACAAGTGTTTTTCTCCCTGCAGGGGTGTCTGTTTTTTCTGTTTTGCCCTCTCTTAAAATGCTTCTTAGGTACCAAAGTTGCTGAGGGGTTGAGCAAGAGGCTACAGATGTGCTTGCAGGTTGTACGAACATTTGAAGGTTAACTTTTGTTGTGTCTATTGTGTTTGGTGGTTGTGTTTTTGTGCCTCAGGTTGGGAGGATCCTAGTGGGTCCTCCATTTTAAGGGAGGGGGTGTGACGACCCCTCCCCCCTTCTGCCTGGCTGTGCTCCCTGCCTTGCTGTCTTCTGGCAGGTACTGGGAGTGTCGTCCTGTTTGTGCCCGCCCATCTAGAGGAGGAGCCACCAGAAGGCATAAAGGTTGCCCAGCTGCAAGGATCAATCTCTCTGATTCAGATCCTGGCATGCTGCAGCAACCTCAGCCTACAGCCTGTGTTAGGTTTGATGCACCCTCCAACATGCTACAACACCCTTCCACACACTCACACACTGCTCACACTACTGACAGTCTGATTCTTACCACATTATACATCAGAGGTGTTCTTCAACAATCTGTTAAATAAATATATATTTGGCATTAAACTCTGTGTGGCCTCCCTGTTTGTTCCAGCCTTTGGAAGGTTGTAACACAGGCAATCGAGTTTAGAAATAACACCGTTGCAATAATGGGGGCTATTTTAAAATGGCCACAGGGTCCAGTGAAGGTGTTTTTTTCTTTTTTTACACGTCTAGACTTGATAGCCTGAAAAACTTCACATGGGACTGGTGTGAAGTTTAGTTACTATGGCAACCAATAAAGGGAAGGATTCATCAATTTGAAACCAGAAAAAAAAGTTAGTTTCAAACTCAACTCATGGGATGGGACCATCAAAAGAGATGTTTTAAAAATGGAAAATTGTTTATTCACTTTGTGTTTTGTTGCTGTTTATCTTCCTGTTATCTATAGTGACGTTCTGAGTCTCTGCAGGGATCCACAGCCGCTTCGCTGCATGGTCATGATTGTCATTTTCTATTGATCTGCGTTGATGTATTCCAGTGTGAATTTCCCCACTGGCCAAATAACAACAGATTTATAATGTATGCTATTGTGACAATTAGTCTTTCATCCTACCAGGACCAATGGAGACTTTTCTATGTTTACGCATTAATCTATAGTTACTTTTCTATTATAATTTCCCTTTGTGCCATCTGGCCTTGACAATGATCATGTGTTTCCATCTGGACGAAGAACCTGTGAGTTTTTGAGAACGAAGAAGTGTGCTTCACCCTCTCTACAAAAATGTAATTAAAATACATGCTCTGACTATATAGGCCTTGTTTGTATGTCGCTGTCTTCTTTAGCGAGTGGTGCTAACTGAGGTGTTGTGATGAGACCAGATGAGATCTCTAGATTGTAAGATTGTCCTTTGATAACAGGTGGTTGTTTATGGGGCAAAATGGCATCCCTTATATATGATCAAAATTCATTTTACGCAATAAATACGTTTGAAAACTACTGAACTAACGCTGGAACCAAACATCAGCTGTCTGGTAAAGCATTTAGTGGAAAGAGGTCAAGGCATCGACCAGAAGTCAGTGGGTGGTCGAAGAAAGATCAAAGAAGCCATTAGTCTTCTTAATATGTTATGGATGTAACAAATATCAAATGTGAAATTGCATACAGTAAAAGCCTGTCCATGAACTTTGGAGCTCTTGTTGCAACCCTTACTGAAATACCCCCAAGAGATAGTACTTGCACAACTTGGAAGTATACAAGGGGTCTTTCCTTAAAGGTTCCGTGTCATGGCCATTTCTACTGATCAAATTTCCATTGTTGAAGTCGACTAGAATAGATTTAAATTGTGCAATTTTCCAAACTCTCATTGGTTTCTCACAGCATCTCTGTAAAGTATGTGTATTCACTCTCTGTCCCACACGGCTTGTTGGAGCTCCTGCCCCCCCCCCTCCCTGTGAGCCCACTGTGCTCTGATTGGTCGGCTCGTTGCGAGGCTCGTTGCTGCTCGTTGCTGCTCGTTGCTGTTCGTTGCTGCGAGCTGCTGCGAGGAGCGGACAGGTTTCCGGGTCGGCGATACAGCGAGAACAAGCTAAACTCATCCTGAGCGCACACACACACACACAGCCGAAGTAGAAACAATAAGTGTGGCTTGATATTGAGAAAGAAGAAGGTTTGTAGCGCTGTGAGAATGGGTCTGCGGAGAGCATTTCTCCGCCATCCCAACTCGTCTATTACCAGCGTTCAGGGAGCTCTATGCAAGTCAATGGGACTCCCTGTTAGTTGGCCAAGGGGTCCTGGTGTGTGAGGGGCTCCGAGGATTGGTCCATTTGGGCCAATCCGGTCATTTGTTGTTGATCTGGGTGTGCACACGTCACAGAACCCAGGAAGCAAACAATGGAAGAAGAGAAATCTCCAACGAGGCGTTCTGGGGCAGCACAGACAGGTCTTTCTGTGTTAGAGTTGTACTCGCTACAGGGTGCACTTTGAGGGTTTGAGACTGCAGACCGTTTACATGCAGAAGAACCTTCATAACACGAGGGGACGGGTGATAACCGGAAAAACATGACATGGGCCCTTTAACACTTACAGTTATTGTAATAGTACACCTAGATTGAGTTATGAAGAATGATTTCTAGAGGAATCTCCCAAAAAGGGTTCACATAACCTTCAGCAGGCCAACATGGCTTTCTGAACAGCACTATTTAAAAAAATAAAAAAAAAAAAAAAAAAAAAAAAAAAATCTGATAAAAGCCCAATTTCTAGAAGTGCAACTGCCAAAAGAAACCTTCTGGCAGTTGGCATGAGAAGAATAGCTTCACACATTGTTTTGGGTGTGTGTGTGTGTGTGTGTGTGTGTGTGTGTGTGTGTGTGTGGGTGTTGTTCTCACGAGACTAGACAACATTTCATCACCAACAAAGTCCTCGTTTAGACGTTTTCTGCTGATGGTTGCTGACACTGCCTCAGACACAGATCTGGATTCGCTCATATGTGCGAAATTGAGTCGAAGTGTGATGACTGGAAAGACTGTGGCGTATGTTTTTGAATGACAAGCTCTGTGTAAGTGAGACTGGCTTTGGCAACACTTTGGTATGTGACTGAGCCATGGTTGGTTACTCTTGTATCTTTTTTTGGCAGCGTTTCTACATCAAATGGTCAAAGTTTTTTCCAACTACTGTAGCCTATGAATTATTAATCCGTACCCACTAGAGATGATGAAGGCAGAGCAGAGATGGTGCTGCCTCGATATGTTATCGACCTGAAGCGCAGAGACTCTGTAAATGCTGAGATTGTAGGTAAACGTTCACAGTAGACCTATCCAAACATCACCTTCGTATTCCTCGCCGCCTCTAAAATGCATGATTTTGGCTGTATTTTCAAATACAACGTTTTACTTCAATTAAAACAGGCATTGTTGCCATGGGATTTCCAACCCTCAGTTACATTTTGTATGATTGACATTTCCCTCAATGTCAGTTACAGCAATACCAGGAAAATGGACTTCACAAAACAGCCTTAATAACAACCTTTTACTCTGCTAACAGCACAGGAACGCACCTTATTTGACCTCTTTTAGAGCACACATGTTCTCGTGTTTACTTTGTTGAGCACAGACTGAGAGGGATGACTCACCTGAACGTTCTTCTTTCTCCATGGTTATGAAAATCAATGTGACCTGTGTGATAGAAACGTTGTTGCTAAATGAAGGAACAGTTCTCTTCTTAGAACTGTCTACCAAGAATGACGTTCCCGTCCAACTGAACCGCATTACTAATTCAATGAAACAAACCATCCAAGTTTCAAACGTACATTTAGCGTTGTGAATAAAAATGTAAGAAAATCAAATCACACAAAATGACTTGTTCAGACAACAAATCTACTTGGTTATGTCTGATATCATGCTTCGGCTTGAAATATGAACGTATTTCAAATGAATCCAAACAAATAGGAATGTGAGAGGTAAATGTGGGAAACCAGTTTTAACACAATGTTGTTGGATCGACAGAAGAGACTGTGGTTCTTTGTTTTTCTCGATCGACTTCATGGGATGTAAAATGCAAAGGCTTGCTGTCTCATGATTGATAAATCAATGCAGGGAATTGTGTTTCGAGACAGTAAAGGAGCCCCAGAGCGCTGACACAAATCACTGAGAACTGCTTTGAAGCTGTATTAGTTAGAGTAATTGGCAAATCATTCAATCCAAGACAAATTAAGTGCTTGATAATTATGGGGTCCTTCTCGCAATATATATTTAAAACCTCACCGGTCAAAGTGTTTCCTTTTATTGTTGCTTTAAACCTTTAAATGCAGAGTATTTTTAAACCATATTGTGTGCAAACTGGAAGATCTTGTCTCTCTTTTCAGTGGGGCAATATACTCTCAGGATTATTCAGGAAACAGAAATAACTTTCCAGAATAAGCCTTCGGTAATTGAGTGCAAAGCAGCAAGTTTTATATTAAAAACTTCACCATCACAGTGTAGAACTTCATTACTCACCAGATATAGTCCAAAGATGAATCCAATATCCAATCTATATACACCATTTTAATATGCTTCATTTGGAGTGAATTATATTAGCATAAAGGTGGTTATTACAGGATTCGTTATTGATCCTCGAGAACATCAAATTTGTTCTTGTTTCCCTTTCTTTCCCAAGACATTTGATCAAATAAATCCAGCGGTATTAATAAACCAGACATGGTACGTTGAAGTGCTAACCCCGAGCCTGTTTTTCAGGTTTCAGGCTCGAAAATGACATTCCCAGAACAAATGACTGTAACTTCACTTCTAAAAGGTTTATATGAATAATTGTTGTTATCAAAGCAAGGTTACATCTGTGAGTTGGATGTAGAAGTGTCAGAATCAATATAGATGTTTCTGTGTCAGAGTAAATTCAGATGGAACATAGCAAACAAATGTAAATTCCTGTCTCCGCCTAAAGAAAACCCATTACTTATAGTGAAGACCAACCTTGAATGATGGGTTAGTAGCCTAAAAGCTTTAGGAATCCAAATTATAACATATAATAAGTACCCTGTATCAAGATTGAGGCAAAACAAGTGACATTTGACCTTTTTAGAGAGGTTTATGAAAATAAAGTCCAGGCGGAATAAGCTTTGGGCACATTTGGGCCCATTTAGGCCCATCAGTGCCATTTGACCTTTTTCAGATACCAGACTATAAAAATCATTGTATTACATTGAATAATCACTATAGGTATTCATTCCATTAAAAAAAAAAAAATTAAAAAAATGTAAATAAAAAAAAAGATTCTTAAAAAAATATTAAAAATATTTGTGTGAGTGTGTATAAAAAAAATCAGGGTCCCCGTCGGCGGGGACCTTCGGGCTTAACAGAAGAAGCCATCTGTGAATATGAGATTTGAAAAAAAACCTTTAAGTAACTTTAGAGCAATCAAAGTAGATTCATGTTAGAAAAAAGGAAAAGCAAAGAAGTATATTATGGCTAGCTCAAGGCTTAAGGATATTTCTGATGGAAAGTGACTGATGACAGAAATACTACAAGTAGAAATGGGTCCTTGGGTGAACTGAAGAGTCACGGATTTTCTCAGAATTTTATGATCAATATGTAACAAGTTTTACGATTAATGTATCCTCCTTTGAGAAGCCTCTCTGGTACAGTAAGTGCCATCAGCGTCCAAAGTGCCATGACCACTTCCACCATTGTCATAGCATTTGATTTTGGCATAAGTGATCCCGAAAATCCTTGTTATTGCTGACTTTATGAGAATACTTATAATGCAAGAAAGGGACTCAAATCCATTCCAGGCAGTCTATTAAAATGAAAACCCAAAGATTACTGAGCATGAAACACAGACACACCGAATGATTAGCTTAGTTTCCACAAATGGGAAATATTATGTAACTCTATCTACACATGTTTCTCATTATGATGGATTTACAGACTAGAAGTAATTTTCTTCTTCTTCTTCTGTCATGATCCAAACTGTTTCAAATGGTGTTAATATGTATTTAGTATTTTAGATGTTCATGTTTTTCATTGATTTTATCAATTGCGTTTATACTTGTTGGTAGACCTGTGTTTAAGTTTGTTGCTACTGTATTCAATTATTACTATTTTGTATAGGCCTATGCGGTACTTTTTTTCTAAGGTTCTGTAACTAACTTTGTTTCAGTTAATAAAGTAGAACAAATTAGAGAGAAATAAAAACAAAAAAATTAACTGATGAATGAAAAAGAGGTCTGTATTAAGACACAAATGAGCAACAAACAAGAAACTTTGGAGCAGTAAACTACATTACCCTAACTAAATGCGAGCGCAGATTACTACGGCAAGCGGGAGGATGAAATTAAAGCTTCGCGTTTCGTTTTTGAATCCGTTTGCTGCTTAGGCATCAGTAAAGCAAGTCGGAAAAGTTTCGTAAAAGTCTTAGTTTGTCGTGAGTAAAACCTGTTAGTGTTTTACAGCCGTGAATCTTCCGTGAAAGTCATTCATACGGTCCACTCAGGCGGAAACGTTAGCCATGTAGTTAACTTAGCCGCAAAGCTAAAAACAACTGTGGCTAACTGTACAGCTAGCTAGCTCTTTACTTTCTTATTTCTTTTTTTAGCTGGGTGTTATTTTCTAACATCAGACAATGCAACACCATGGTAGTCTTGAGAGAAGGGATGTGTCCTGGACTGGATGCGGATTTAGTGCGTGACCTGCGTGCTGCAGACATTAAAACAGGTGAGTGTTTGAAGATGCTTCATTTGAAATATAAACTACAACAGCAAGAACAAGCATGGCTTCTTGTCAGAGGTGGAAAGTAACTAAGTATGTTTACTCAAGTACTTGTACTTTACTTGAGTATGTCCATGTTATGCTACTTTGTACTTCTATTCCACTACAGTTCAGAGGTAAATGGTGTACTTGTACTCCACTACATGTATTTAATACCTTTAAATACTTTACAGATGTGGATGAATGATGTGAAATCTAACCAAGTGTTGAATCAGACTTTAGTTCCACCTGGAGTAAATCCACCAGCTACCCTGCAGTCTACAAAGTACTTCAGACTAGCTGCACCTTCACCAGCTTTGAGAACACTTTCATGATCAATCATTATAAAACATATCATATATATTATTCTGAAATGGACCATTCTGCACAACGACTACTTTTACTGTCGCTACTTTAACTATATTTTGATGATAATACTTTTCTACTTTCACTTGAGGAACATTTTGATTGACTGTGATTCTTGTCTCCTCAGTGGAGGACGTGGTCTCTTCTGACATCGAGGATCTGGCTCAGAGATGCTCTGTGTCGTATAAGGTATTTATCATAGACTGGTATTTATACACATGTTGCTCATTTACTTTCACAGGACCCTAAAAACGTTGCATATGATTACGCAACAAGTGGAAGAAGTACTTAACCGAAGTAAAAGTAGAAATACTATGGTCATACAAAAACTCCTTAACGAGTCAAAGTCCTGAATTGAAAATGTTAATTGAGAAAAAATGTATGAAATATCATCAGCAAAATCATCAGCAAAAATCAATGTTTTGCAAAACATTGATTTTAATTTCTAACAGTGTCCACACACACACACACACACACACACACACACACACACACACACACACACACACACACACACACACACACACACACACACACACACACACACACACACACACACACACACACACACACACATTGAGCTCTGCCTAAATGAAGACCCTATAACCAAACATATGTCCTCATTGTTACATATGACAGTTTATCATTGACGACAGTAACATTATTCCCGTGTAATGAATCAAATCATATAGCTTTCTTTTGCTGTGCTTGAAATAAATGAAATGAAATCAAAAGCCCACCCACACTCTAAACTTTATTTAGTCCCTGACATCATGTTCATCTTTCACCCACACGCAGCTCGAGTTTCTAACGTTATAAAAGCAGTAATGTAAGCAGATCTCCGTATGGGGAGAAAGTTCATCTTTTTATCAAGTCGGGCAAAATAGTTTCTGTGTATTTAATTGTATTTTTCCAGTCAGTAATTACAGTGCTTCTCCTGTAGATAAAGCTGCATTGCAAGTGTTAGAGCTATAGAGTACGTATTGGGCAATATTAAAGGGTCTAGCCATCAGGAAAGCAGCACTTAAAATCTCCTAACTGGATCTACAAAGTCCTTCATTATCAGATTGAACCCAAAGAGAGGCTATCGATAAGTTTTAAATCATTTTGAGAAATAATTTCTTCCTAACTCACTCCTGACCGTATGAGCAGATGGCATGGGAAACACATTCTGGTTTAGATCATAAATACGGCTTTCCACCAAACATTCTTAGAGATATAAGAGTGCAAATAATGAGGAACGTGACCCACAAGGTCATTGTTGATAAAAGGGAATAATTGTGTGGGTGGTGAGGGCAGGGAAGTCAACCCTTGTTGGTAAAAAGACGAGTGAGAGTCCATTTTGTAAAACATCCACCATGGTCAGACCAAGGTTGAATGTAGTGTAGAAATAAACAAAAGATCTTTGGCTAGCATTTTAATTTTTTTTTTTTAATGTGAAATTGCAGTTAAATGCATTAGACTAGAAAGGCCTGCACTGGTAGGCAAGGCAAGTTTATTTATATAGCACTTTTCTGTACGCGACAATTCAAAGTGCTTTACAAAACAAATTAAAATACTTTTTAGGAATAAATACAGTATTTATTTATTTATTTTTCGGTACATGGTCGAAAAAATGCCGATCGCGAGAACCGATCGACGTAAAATTATGACGTAAAATACATGACACTGAAATCACTCTGAATTACGCTCAACAGAAGTTAAGGCTCCTTACTTTTCCTCTCTTCCTAACTAACAGAACTAATGATAAACGGGTGCAGGTGATTTTAATTGATCATTTCTATACAATAGCCAGTTTCCCACAAGTGACAAAGTGAAAGACCAAGGCAATGCAAGTTTATTTATATAGCGCTAATTCAAAGTGTTTTACAAAAATGAAAGACATTAAGAGCATAAAACACATTAGAAACATAAAAAAGCAAAGATAATAAAACATGAATAACACAGGTACATGAATAAAAGTTACAGTGCAGTGTAAGATGTGAATAGTTCAATTAAAAGCAGCGGCAAAAAGAAGCACATCCTTGCTCCTAAAACCACCTCGATGGATGTGAATCCATCACACACACACACACACACACACACACACACACACACACACACACACACACACACACACACACACACACACACACACACACACACACACACACACAGAGGTCAACGCTAGGTCACCTGCACGGAGCATTCATTTGACTACAGCAGCTCAATTAAAGCTGCCATGTAGAAACAGACCCATGTTATGAGAACATTTCCCAAATTAGGGCGCCAACATTTCCACTAATTGAGACCCAACAGATTTGGCTCATTTTCCTTAAATACATTTTTGCTGTTGGACATAAAGTCTGGGAGGAAATCCTCTAATCACAATGTAAGCTTGCTCAACAGCTCAACAGCTCTAAGTGCTTCTCTTTCTACAGAAACAGGATTGAAAATTAGATTTCCTTCCTCCCTGTGGATCTGTTTTCATGAAAAGCATCACTACCCAGACTCTTTATGAACACTGAGTGTTTCCATGCAGTAGACCAGGGGTGGGGAACCTTTTTCCTCTCAAGGGCCATTTCAATTTGTTCAACATCCTCCGAGGGCCGTACAAATGATTGACCTCTGCTTAAAAATACTAAAATCACAGCCCATTCATTTCGCCTTTCTTTCATGCTGTGCAAAGAAAAAGCAACCTCTTAATCCAGATATCTTGGAGGCCGGAGGTTCCCCACCCCTGCAGTAGACAGATGTAATCTTGTATTATCCAATGGGATGTCTGCAGTGTGTGAGGTGGAAACATCACAGAAGCTTTAGATTAGAAGATCACATATTTATTGATACAAACACAAATACTGATTGGTCCTTTTCCCTATTATTGTAGAGAGAAGTAATTAATTAGCATTAGCATCAAAGCAGGGAAAGCACAAGTTCTAAAACATCAATGAAATCCAAACTAAAACATACAATAATCAACAAATCACTAGTACTAAAACGTCAATAAAATCAACTATCAAGCATATTATTAGCAACAAATCCCAAGTGGTAAAACATCAGTTAAATGAACAATAAAACATGAAATAAGCAAGAAATGACAATGACTTAAACCTCAACATAATCAACATTCATGTGTGAAATAAATAACATTCAACATAAAGCGACAATAAACAACAAATCATGAGAAATGTATTTTAAAATTAAACACACAATAAGCAACAAATCTTAAATACTAAACTTTCAATAGAACAACAACAAAACAAACAATAAGCAACAAATAATAAGTATTAAAACTAATAAAATCAACAATTAATCATAAAATAAGCAAGCAAGCATTACTAAACGTCTACATAATCAATATTAATATGTGAAACAAATAACGTACAATGGATAAAGCAACAACAAACAATAACCAACAAATCTTAAGTACTTAACTCAAAACAAACAATAAGCAACAAAGTACTAGAAGTAACAAATCTATTAAATCAACAATAAGACATATAATAAGCAAAAGGACTACGACATCAATGAAATCAACAAAGAAACGTACAGCAATCAACAAATCACAAGTAGTAAAGCATCGATGAGATCAACAAAGAAACGTACAACAATCAACAAAGCACAAGTAGTAAAGCATCAATGAGATCAACAAAGAAACGTACAACAATCAACAAAGCACAAGTAGTAAAGCATCAATGAGATCAACAAAGAAACGTACAACAATCAACAAAGCACAAGTAGTAAAGCATCAATGAGATCAACAAAGAAACGTACAACAATCAACAAAGCACAAGTAGTAAAGCATCAATGAGATCAACAAAGAAACGTACAACAATCAACAAAGCACAAGTAGTAAAGCATCAATGAGATCAACAAAGAAACGTACAACAATCAACAAAGCACAAGTAGTAAAGCATCGATGAGATCAACAAAGAAACGTACAACAATCAACAAAGCACAAGTCGTAAAGCATCAATGAGATCAACAAAGAAACGTACAACAATCAACAAAGCACAAGTCGTAAAGCATCAATGAGATCAACAAAGAAACGTACTACAATCAACAAAGCACAAGTCGTAAAGCATCAATGAGATCAACAAAGAAACGTACAACAATCAACAAAGCACAAGTCGTAAAGCATCAATGAGATCAACAAAGAAACGTACAACAATCAACAAAGCACAAGTCGTAAAGCATCAATGAGATCAACAAAGAAACGTACAACAATCAACAAAGCACAAGTAGTAAAGCATCAATGAGATCAACAAAGAAACGTACAACAATCAACAAAGCACAAGTCGTAAAGCATCAATGAGATCAACAAAGAAACGTACAACAATCAACAAAGCACAAGTAGTAAAGCATCAATGAGATCAACAAAGAAACGTACAACAATCAACAAAGCACAAGTCGTAAAGCATCAATGAGATCAACAAAGAAACGTACAACAATCAACAAAGCATCGATGAGATCAACAAAGAAACGTACAACAATCAACAAAGCATCGATGAGATCAACAAAGAAACGTACAACAATCAACAAAGCACAAGTAGTAAACCATCAATGAGATCAACAAGAGCATGCTTTGTAAGCAACGACAGTGTACACCAGGCATCCTCAAAGTACGGACTCCGGTCCACAACTGTCTCTGGACTCTGAGCAAATTATACTTTTCATATGTATTATCTGTGTTATCTGCGAGACATCGCCACAACGCAACGAGTCAAAATGATCCGCTATGTCCATAGACTGCAAACAGCGGTCTTCGGACATTTATGAGAGAAAATCTCTAATGTCCGAGTGCAAGTGAATGCAGCACAAGATGCACGTCATGTAACCCCTCCCCCGGTCCTGGCGCGAGCGTGGACATAATGATTGGCGGCGATTTCATTTGAACGGGACGGCGCAAAACGAGAAGCATTCGGACCCAAGCACTGAAGGAATGAGGTATTTGCGGTCTACACTGACAGAGAAGAGACTGTCAGTTTGGCTGTACTCAGCATTGAATCAAAACGCACTACAGCTGTTGATCTTAATACGTTTGTGAGGCGTTTTGCTGAACAACATGGTAATCGCCGCATTCAGCTGTAATAGACATGTCAACTTGATGCTCTGCTCACGGATGAGCATACAAAACTATTAAGATGATGACCTTACATGTGTAAATATTTGTTTTTCTTTGAGGGGGTCTGCCCCCAAAAAACAGTTTTAAGTCCTGAGAAAGTAAAATAAGACAGTGTGTAACAATACACTGCCCAGCCAAAAAGAAGTAACCACTTTGATTTAACTAGGTTAGGACATTCCACTGGATCATAACTGAAGTATAAAGAATGCATGACTGAAGTGATGGAGACCAGGTTGAAGGCAAACAAAAAGAGGAAATAACAGGTCAAATCAAGCAAATCCCCTCTCAGATTCCACAGCAACCAGAAGAACATAAATACTGGCTGGTGATTTGATTAATCAGCTTTGTGATGGAATAAAAAATGCACAGTGCATTTCCTTAGCTGTGGGTGAGTCCACTGACACTGCTGACAATGCTCAGTTGCTGGTGTTTGTGAGTTGTTATGACGAGGCAAAGGGGGAGTTTGTTGAAGATGTGTTGGCCTGACGAACCTCAGTGGACAGACAAGGGGGCAAGACATTTATAAAGCAATAATGGGAATGCTGAATGAAAAAGAGTGCAGATGCCTTTATTCATAACTGTGCAGCTCTTACACTGCGACTCTGAGGGGTCAAGCACAGACACAATAACAATGAAAACTGCTGCATACAGATTACTTTTGTTTTTTCAACCTCGTGTTAAGAATCTTGTTGCAATTGTTTAAAAGTTTGAATGACCGTAATAAACGGACCTTTGTCTTATTGAAACATTTATTTCAACACCATCAACTCAGTATTAGATGTGGAGGCAAAGGGTCAATTTCAACATCGCTTGAACACTGCAGCTCCATATGATGCGAGTGGGTTGGCCTATATTTAATTGCATTGAATACATTCATCTCGGCGCCCTCAAGTGCAGAATGAACCATCAACATATATATTAACATTCCACAGGAGGAGAGGGTTTTCCTGGCAGATACCAAGAGATGGCCGAATAATGAAGACGGGGACAGAATTTAGAAGTTGTAAAATGTATTTTTTTTCGCGGCCTGAGATGTGGAAAACTCCAGAAGCCTCTCAGCGTCAGTGTGTGAGCTGATTGATTGGTCAGTCAAACATCCAATTACATAATGAGGACTACTTTTTCTCTCCTGTGGTATCACCGAGTGGGATCGAGGGGTTTTAGTCTTCTCACCTTTTTAATATGAAAACAGCGAGTAGTGTGTGATTTGGTGGGAAGCTTTTTATTCATTAGCTGGAGTGCCTCGTTGAAGACATTTTGATTTCTGGCCAATTGTATGAAAAGATGAATTTCTTAAGGATTCAGGTGTTGAAACAAGAATCGATGAGCTCCTTAATGACGGAGAAATAACTATTTTTCTTCTGCTTTAGGGACATTGTCTTTGTGGTGTTGTTGTCCTAATAGGAGGTTGGGATCAATGTCGGCTCTGATAACGATCCATCTGCAACATTATCTCGACTCCATTATAATTTACGACATGATGGCTTAATGTTTGTGTCTGTTCCCATAGTCTGTGGGTGCTAATAGTGAAATAAAGGCAAGAGGCTTTGTGTGTCTCAACTGAAATGTGATTACTTTAATTGGGTAAGCAATGTGACGGTTAATATGCTTGTGTTGAGAGATGAGTAAACTCATTTGCCAATTAAAATGTCTTGATGGCAAGCAATATGCACAGTTGGGAGGTGTTAGATTTCAATATACGGACGCTGGAGAAAGCCTTCGATAGGCTGTTGGCGTCAATCTCAACACAATAACAACACTTCAAACTAATCTAAATGTTTCTTCCATTATATTTCAAAGTGCTCAGCAGAATCAAATCACTTTAAGGTTATCACACTAAACATATCTAATGTTTACTTGGTCCATTTGCTCAAACATTAGGACGTTCTGCTTTTGTTTGGTTTTAAATTGTTGTATTATTTGTTGACTCCCCCTTGAGTTCTGGAAACTTGTGATGGACACGTTGTTTTAAAACGTTCTTTAGCATCAGTTCAAATGTATGTTAACTCAGTGGTTCTCAACTGGTAGAACCCGTTTCTAGTGGATCGCAGATTTATGAGTGAAAACAAAAATTGAAACATTTTTTTTTCTTGTGTGGATAAAAAACGCTTTTATTTTGAAGGCCCGATTTTCAAACGCTGTGCATGCAGTAGGCGTTGGACTGGAAGTAACAGAGACCGTAAACATTTTTGAAAACTTTTGTCACATCTTCTCAATAAAACGTAATGAAATATGACCCCCGGTTTGATGATTGACAGGTCACAGAGCTATCTACCCTTACCCACAATTTAAAGTAATTCACACAGACCCTCTCCTCTTTGCTCCCCTCTTTACTCTTCTCGCAGCAAGCTGTCAGAACAAAGTGAAAAACAAACCATGACATATAATATTATTAATATGTCCGGTAGCAATAGATTTATTTATGTTCTTCTCAGAGTGTACCAGAATGCGTAGTTATATGTTAGTATTTCTAACATATAACCAGACCCCCTTCTGGGGTTGGGTTTGCAGCATGTCTGCCTTTTTGTATTATTCAGTTCAGCTTTGATTCCATCATCTCATTAAACCTTATTTAAAAGCATACTTTAGTTCTGTGAAGGGATATAAGGGATATATGCACTGTACTTCACTTTAATTAATATTGTATGCTGAAAAGTGTATATATTACAGCACGATTTTTTGTTGAATAGATTTGAGTGGTTCAAAATGTCGGGTCGTGATTTATTGACACATTTAAAAAGTGGGTCCCGAGGCCTGACCAGTTGAGATCCACTGGCCTAGAGTTTTTCAGCATCGTTTTGAGTCAGGATGTGTCTGATGTTTAGTTTTTTTATATTGTGGAGATGAAAGAAGGCAGTCCGTGAAACGTGCTTTATGTGAGATATGAAGGACAAATCTTCGTCAAATATTATGCCATACTACTTATACTCCCACTCCACTGCTTGTATCTGTTATTTAGTACCAGTTAATGCAATACACATATTACAAAACATGATTGATCATCCATTGTCCATAAAAGTACGGAGGAAACCAACCCAGCATTTTCTATTATATTACATATTTTCTAAGGCAAGGCAAGTTTATTTATATAGCACTTTTCAACACAAGGCAATTCAAAGTGCTTTACAAAAAACGAAAGACATTAAGAAAATGGCATTTAAAATCAGTCATTAAAAAAGTAAAATATGTGGCAATCTTTCCCAAAACTGTTCCATTTGTAATCAAATTATTAGGGTAGTTAGTTCAAAAATGTCTGGTCAATCAATCACAGCTGCCAATACTTAAGATCATTTTACAGTAACATGAAAAACAATATTAATTAGTCTTTATTTATACATTTTACTAAACCTAAATATGCTTATACAGCCCTTTAAATATTAACAAAAGATTACTAATTGATAAAGAAAATAATTGGTAATCCCACGGCTATCCTGAACTTACACGTTTTTAACCTAAAAGTGCCGTTATAGAGCCTTTAAGTTCTATCCCCGACTAGTTTCAATCTTTTTTGTTGCTGATTAAACTTCTGTAAATGACCTGCTGGTGTTATTTAAATGCAAAGTTGCCTACCGTCGCTCCAGCAATCAAATATGAACCAAGTGATGAAATGGGAAGTCATGGAAAGAGCAAAAAGACAACATTTCACCTCATGCTTTTGGATTGTAATCACAAGCATAATTGGGCGGAAATCGACCCCATCGACCCCCGTCACGCAGTTTGATCCTCACACGCTGTCTTTTCTGTATTTCAGGCTCTGTTTGCTATCCGTCGAGTTCTTCTGGCTCAACATGCAGCGTTCCCCGTGTCAGGAGCCGATCTTTACGAAGAACTGTTGAGCTCCACCGCCATCATCTCCACTGGAAACCCCAGGTACAGAACACTGTGCACACAGAGCAGAGTTCACTTTGTCCAGAGGAGAGGCACAACACACTGATTTCAACCTGAAAATTAGCAGAATAGATTCAAGTTAAATGTGTGTATTTATACTTCTGCAAAGACCATGTGTTGACAAACGTACACCACATTTCGAGGTCCAAGTTATACAAATAAAACGTTTTAATGCAACTGTACCTTTGGCTTTCTTCTCTGCAAGTTTTAAACACATTACAAGTATTTTAAATGATAGAGTAAAGTGTTATAGTCAATACATATTAAGTGCTAACACCTAAATAAATATCATACATTTTGCCACTGTTGTTATCTTAGATCTATTTTTCTTGTCACTTTATTTTTCAGTGCAACTGTCACGTTACATGTAAGTTTCGTTTTTGTTGTTGTTATAGCACCTCCTAAAGGCAACTGGTGTGATTGCAGCCTTTTCATGCTATATTTGGATGTAGGTGTTTTCATTGGTCAGTAGATGTCACATTGCATGGTCACATGACTGAGTTGAAAGGTCAGTGGCCATGTTTTTCCAGCAGAACAGCTGGGCCCTTTCTCATTTCTCTAACTCCCCTCCTCGACTCCTATCCTCGAGACTTAGGCCCATTCCCAAACCGCCCCCTACACCCTACCCCTCCGTTTGCGCGTTCACGCGGAGGGTCCGCCATATTGAGGGCTGTTCCAAAGCAACGAGTGTGGAGGGGGAGTGGGCTATCAAGCCCTCAAGCAGCGAGTCTCTCTGCTGACTTGAGACCGGTCTCTCCCTGACCGGAGTCACGCTGTGTGTGTCCGTCAGGAAACAAGCTGTGTACAAGTTCCAGCAAACATCCACTGATAAACTGCGATGTTAACAACCTCATGATGACCTCATATGTTTTTAACTTAGGATCGTACCTGTGTTTAGTCTAGAAAAAGGTAAATGTGTGCATTTTATTATAAAGTTGTGTATATTTACAGACCGTTGCACAAACTAAGAAGCTTATAAACATCAGGTTTAAAACTAAAAGAGCTTTGAAACACAATGAAAGATGTTTGGAGTTTTATTTGAGTTATTCATTTAAACTTTTTGTCTAAGAGATGCTGATTTGAAACCGTTGTTACATACAGTTACGGCACTTCCTGTTTCTGCCGGAGAGGGGAGGCCGTCCCAAAGCTTGCTGCTGTAATTACTCCCTCCATCTGACAGGAGGAGCCTCGTTGAGCTGCGAGTGTGGCTGCAGACGGAGTTCACTCCATCACGGAGGGGTAGGGTCGAGGGAGTGGTTTGGGATTGGGCCTTAGTCCCGCCCACAGGAGATGCGAGCGGAGGAGTCGAGGAGGGGAGCCGAGGAGAGAGGAGGGGAAGCAGCAGGCGGTTAGACAAATGAGAACTCTTCTCCTCTGAGCGGTCATTTTAAAGAGACGTCCATTAATGATGACAGGAGGCACAGCAGCCCTCTGTCTGATGGACAGATGTGTTCATGATGACTTATATATTTACTTTGATTCATTCACAGTGCGGTATAATGAGACAATAACAGGCTACAGATGCGGACACACACACACACACACACACACACACACACACACACACACACACACACACACATATATATGTATATATTTATATAAATATATACCATTTCAGAATCACGCGGAGCACTCTCATAATAACGTAACACTATCAGAGACTGGATATATCTAAATGACTACTACCTGACTACAGGGGCGAGATTTGATGTGTTAAAGAGCCTCTTCTATGTAATTAAAAGAACATCAATGCTTTTATTGTCATTCGTAAATTACCCACAGTGTAGTTATGTCGATGAAAATCTGAGGTCCCAGACTCCTCCAACAGTGCAACACAATCAAACGGATACAATAGTGCAAGTAAATACGATAAAATAGTGCCATAAGAGTCTATATACAAGTGATATATAATCTGTAAATTGCAAACAGGTGAATGTTATGGACGTTCTTAGTTCAGGTGCAATAGGGCCCCTTTATTTTAAAGTAAGGGTCAGTACAGAAGAAAGATTTAAGAAATAAAAGATACAGTCAGTAGGATCACTTCAACATTTCACAAACAAAAATAGGTTGACAACCAAATACCACCAAAAACACAATAGTAAGCATATTTATTGTTCCTATAACCCCACTCTTCGTTAGAGCTCATTATTTCCCACTTCATGGCGTGTTGAGCGACCCTTTGATTCTTTGTGGCAATAATGTTTTCCAAAATAAATTGTACTTTTAATCTACTCTTTAACTCCTTAAATTAAGATTACTCCTTGATTAACTTTTTCAAAATATGCATTTTAGCCAGAAGAATAGTTGTTTGTGAACTGTGTGCGATCTTCATCTAAAAGCCCAAATCAAATATTAAAGGGTGTAAATGTAAATTCAATATTAATTGTATTAAAGAGGACGTATAATGCAAAATGCATTTATACATCAACATGTGTCCCCGGTGTGTCGGGGAACTCACGCAGCGTCAGAAAATAAAACCCTCTCTCTTCCTCCGTACCCAAATCTCTAAAAACGGGGAACAACGGAGCTGATCCAGATTTGCGTCCGATATGACGTAATATCTGAAATGTGGACCCACGGCCCAATCAGAAACGTTGCTATCAGAAACAATGCCCGACTGTTTTGGACGTAATATGGTCGGTGTTCACATTAGCATCGCTAACACTCAGAGCTAACCTGTACTGGAGAGCATGTGTGTGAAGAAGCAGGAAGTAAAAAGGAACTCACCTTGTGGTATAACCGGCAAGAGAGAAAGCCTTTGAGCTCCAGACTGTTTCAGATCCTTGATAATCCATGGTATGGCGTTTATCCCCCAAATCAGCACTTTTGAAACAGGAAGTGAAATAGAGGGATATGAGGCATGGCTAGAATCGGTGATCTGTTTGGTATTTTGAGCAAAACACATAATGGTTTTTTGTATATTTTTATATAAAAAAGAGACTTATGCTATTGCCTAAAAATAGCATGATAGGTGACCTTTAAGCCGATTTTGAATCTCATACCGCAGACTTGCAACATATGGACAATAACAACATTAATGCATCTGGTCTTCCTCTTCCTCATCACAGAATCTACATAATGGTGATGGTTCAATATTCAAGATGTTGAGTTGTTTTTTGTTGCAGCAATCTTGTAAAAAATCTTCAGATGGAAGATTCTTGAATAATCAATTGTTGTTTTGTATATAGTTCGAGGTATCGAGATATTCAAATCATCTTCCCAGAAAGCGCACCATATGAGGAAAAGCAGTAAGGCCACTGCTCTGATTTGTTTTCATTAACTCATGAATCTGCACCTCTTGGACTTCATTCATATATTTTCAGATATTTTACCAAATATTACACTTTTATGCTATTTTGATATTACACGATTCCATATTGACTTTTTTTATCAATTAATTGTGGAGCCCTAAGACTGACGTTGCATTTGGATGAACTCTTTTAAGTGTATTTTCCTTTTTTATTACACATAGACTAATCCGGCCCGCGGCTTCATGTCATGTGGCCCCGCAAGAGCTTCCAAAGAATATAATACGTTTATTTAAACGGTTACATAACGATTTACAGAAGCACGTTGCCCATAAACTACATGTCCCACAATGCATCTGGTTTTGTGACATGCACTAAAGAGACTTGCAATTATTTCCCCTGGACTTCTGCTTTCAGGCGTAGTTAATTATGAAGTTATTACTCTATCCGATAATAATCCAATTCAGAGGCAATAATGTAATATAATACATTATTTTATGATATATTTATATGTATATTTATATAGTCTTAAAGTTACAACCGGCCCTTTGAGTGCAGCCATAATGCTGATGTGGCCCGCGATGAAATTGAGTTTGACACTCCTGCTCTAGAGGGATCCTGGGGATTTAAAAGTGGGGTTAATGCCACTAGAGCTTGAAGAGAGATTCACCTCCAAAATCAAATGTGTGTTCCTAAGGACACTTCTCCACATATATAATTAAAAGACATTTCCCCAGTGTCCAGATTACAAGCAAAGGAGAAAGTGTGCATGTGCAGATCTTCTTCATCAGTGCTACCTGATATAATACAGATTACAGTGGTAGTATAATCTGTATGTACTGGGGTTTTTGTTTTTAAGGACATGATTGTTTATGCTAACAATATTCATACATTGGATGGTGGATGTAAAAAGATAGTCTTTTATATTTGTCTTGTAAAATATGACATACAATGTAAAAGATATATACATATTGTAGTAATAATTATATAATCTATTTATAATTGTACATGTATATTGTATGTACTATGTAGACATACATTTAGATTTACATTTTGTTAAAAGAAAAAAAAAAGATATGTTAGTAATTTAGTTTTTGGGAGAAGGGATTAAAATAGTGTAAACTTCTTATAATAGTTTTGTTTATCAATTTGATTCTGCTTAAGTTTGTACACTATCATAATTCTCATGTTTCATTTCATTATTATTATAATTGTTTGTATTATTGTTTTACACGTTCAAAATAAATAAAATCAAATACATCCACCACCTGATACAATTGAGTTCTAACGGCCCCTACACACGGCGGCGTGCGTTGAGTCAACGCTTCTGTCCATTCACTTTGAATGGGGTGACGTCACATTTTACCGAACTGCATTGTGGGAGCAAAGCGTAGCTTCTCTCGCGGTGCTCGATGCAAAAGTAGAGCAATGTTCTACTTTTGACGCTTCGACGGAGGCGTCAGCCAATCAAATCCCGCTTATGCAAATCTGCCAGTACAAGCGCTAGCCAATCAAACTGCGTGCATGCTGGGAGAGCCAGTCATTTCCTCATATGCCAAAAAATGGAGGAGAAAATAATCGTAGCGGTAGGGAATCACCCGGTGCTTTATGATCAGTCCCTGTTCACCTACCGGGATGCAAACCGGAGGAGCCAGGCATGGAGGGAGGTGGCAGAGACAGTGGGGAGTTTATATCCAGTGTACTTCGTTTGAATGGACAGCTAGCCGACATAGACAGTATTTAGCCAGCATGGAATGTTGCGTAAAAAAGCACCATAGACATTAATGTCATAAATGTTCATCATATAAAGTTATAAACTGTGACATGTAAAACCATCCATCCATCCATCTTCTCCCGCTTATCCGTGGTCGGGTCGCGGGGGTAGCAGTTCCAGCAGAGAGCCCCAAACTTTCTTTTCCCTGGCGACATCAACCAGCTCTGACTGGGGGGTCCCAAGGCGCTCCCAGGCCAGCGAAGAGATATAATCCCTCCACCTGGTCCTAGGTCTACCCCTTGGTCTCTTCCCAGCTGGACGTGCCTGGAACACCTCCCTAGGGAGGCGCCCAGGTGGCATCCTAACTAGGTGCCCGAACCACCTCAACTGGCTTCTTTCGACGCGAAGGAGGAGCGGCTCAACTCCGAGTCCCTCCCTGATGACTGAACTTCTCACCTTATCTCTAAGGGAGACACCAGCCACCCGGCGGAGAAAACCCATCTCGGCCGCTTGTATCCGCGATCTCGTTCTTTCGGTCATGACCCATCCTTCATGACCATAGGTGAGGGTAGGAACGAAAATGGCCCGGTAGACATGTAAAACCTTTTATGCAATTGACAGGAGAGATTCATGTGATTGGTTGTTAAACTCCCCAAGCTCAAGACACGCCCACTGCCAAGCGGCAACGCACGCCACCGTGTGTAGGGGGCCGTAACTGC